>NW_014578689.1:0-23479 GCF_000485595.1 Priapulus caudatus
TAGACATTTTCTGAGGACATGGTCTGACGGAGCGATTGAAAAACTTTGGATGCTCGCGTGGGTAGGCAAAAATATGGGGGCAGCCCATTACGCATGCATGGGGGTGAACTGGCACTATTGTAATCATAATTATTGCCTGGCAACCTGCAATGCAGATGTGTTAACTCACAGCTGAGCGAAATTCTCGCCTGCCTGGATATACTTGGATTTCAGCAACTCAATGGAGTGAGGTTATCACGCACGAAGGGTGATGCCATCTTTGATTATTGATGACACTTGCACGCGCCATCTCGCGGCAACTGCTTTTGCTATTAGAGCCCACTCCACCCGCTCTCTCCCCCCACTCTCCCCCCGCTACCACCACTACGCTCGCACTCGACGCATATCCATGATAACATCTTAATATAGCGAAGTCATTAAAGCTACACTGCTGTATCTTTATTACTGTACTACCGGTGTAGCAAAGCCTAGCTATCATAGATTTGAGATCTGTATTAGTAGTATCCTAGATATATGCTCTGAGCGCGAACGCGGTAGCGGGAGGGCGCACTTGATTCGGTTGCCAGTGAGTTTATCAGAAGAATACCCGGCTACAGTGCACGTCAGTTGAGCACTGTCGCTCTGCAGCACTTGTTAATTGTTTCTTGTTGTTGTTAGACATACATCTGTTACATGTTTTCAGAAAAATTATTTTACAAGACAACACTCAGTGTCCGTTTTAAAATTTTAAAAGCAATTTCAAAAATGTGTCTTCATTTTTTTATTTGCAAGTGCGTCTTATCTCGCTGTATGTGATCATGTACCAATGTGACATTTCATACTATAAAAATCTTTTGAAGTGTTCATAATTAATCATAATTAATTTCATGCAGGTGTAAACGAGTCAAATTACTTGCTGGTCAAAGGAAAGGGAAACACTCATATTCTTGACCAATTTATTTCATATTATCCACAGATGTGGCTGGTAGTGGCAATGCGCAATCCACGACAATAACGCAGGCAGATAGGCACAAAGCAACACAAATGCAGCTTCAACGAAAGCTTCAGGAGAGGGCTTTAATTTCAGCACAGAAGAATAAGATGAAAGAACAGCAGAAAGAAGTAAGCACTGCCTGTAATATATTCACAATGCACAGACTCATGTCAGCATCAGTAATGAATTGCATTATGATCAGAAAACCTCGATGGCAACACCCGCTTTTGCTTTTACAGGTTGGTAAGAAGTTGGCAGAAGAGGCAAATTGTCAGCCACAAGGGGGAAACAGTGGCAATGCGGCTGAGGGTGCAGTAAGCACGGCTCGCCTAGCTGCTAGAAACGGACCTGACATGGCTACGACCATCGACAAAACAGGCAGCGCTCGCATCGCGTCTCCGCAAGTGAACGGTGGCAGAAAGTCGACCGATGCGCGACTCGACGCGAGAGCTGCGAAGGCGACAGGAGCGATTGTCGACGGGAAATCCACCGTAGGGAAGTCGAACGTGGCTGCAGGCGCCGTTGGTGGTGGCGTGGCGGGCGGCGGTATGGTGGGAGCCGTTGGTGGTGGGGTGGCGGGAGCCACCGCTGCTAAGAAAGCTGCCTGCGTCGTGTCAACACCGAAGCTGTCACGTGCACTCAACGCCGGCATTGGAAGCGCGTTCCAGAACGTCGGCGCCCGACCTCAGGAGCAATTCGCCGTGTCGACCTCACAGTCCGGCACAATAGCCGTCCTCGTGCCGCTACCCATCGCCAGCGTGGCGAAGAGTGCACCGCGGAAATACAAGAACGTGCAGCCGAAGCCGCTCCCCAATTCACCGGCTGGTGTCGTGCCCAGTCCCGTGCCATCGCCCGCCACGTGCGGCCGGGGCAAGAAGCGCCACCAGTCGGACTGCAGCGCAGCGAAGAAGAAACGGGCAAGGGCTGTCTCCAAGGCGACGTCGTCGTCAGCAGCGACGACGCCGCATCCTGTGGCGGGACCACAGAAGTCCAAGACAGCCCTTGCGAAATCCGCGAACGCGGCGGGGGCGGTAGCGACGACGACGACGACGAAGGACGCCAACCGGCCCACCTTAGACTCCGAACTCTACCTGATGATGCTGACGAAACCTGGGCGCCGCGGGACGGCGCCACACTGGACGTCGCAGCAAACGCGAGCGCCACCGTCGTCGCCGGGAGTGCACGCTGGCGACGCGACGCGGATCCGGCAGCTGCTGCGTGAGAACCTGCCTGAGGAGGCGTGCTGCCCGTCGCAGACCTCCCTCGACGCCGAGGTCGCGCAGACGTTTGGCTTCCACGCTCGCGCCGGCGTGCTGCAGCCGCGCGAGACGCGCAGCGCGACTCCCACGCGCCACCACGCCGCCGCCGCATGGGAACACCACAGCGTGCCGGCGAGCCCCGTCGTCGGCTGCAACGTCGGCGACGACCCCGCGGCGAAGTGCGTCGAACTGAGCTGGACTCGGCGTTGGCAGGCGAGCAGTTGCGGCTCGTCGACCCGCTCGTCGTACGCGACGACGCCCGCGGTGACGCCGCACCCCGGCGGCGACGGCGCGGTCGTGTACGGGACGCCGGCTGCGGCGGCGGGGGAGGAGTCGGGAACGGCGACGCCGCTCAGCGTGGACGGCAGCAGCAGCTTCTCGCAGCAGGACATCGAACAGATCGCGAGCATCATCGAGCAGAATCCGGACGTGCTCTCCGCCGGCGACCCGTCGCTCCTCCCCGACCCCGGGGTCACGACCTCTGAGGACGATCTCCGGCCGGGCTTTCTCGCGCCGAACGTGAATCCGTTTGGCGGCGGCGGCGACCTGTCGCGCGAGTCGCCCGTGCTGCAGCAGCGCGCGAACGACGCGCGCATCCCGCCCGAGCTTGCGAGCCGGCTCCTCGAGAAGTACCTTTCGCCGAGCATGCGGGCGAGCGACATCGCGGGCGGCACGCAGCCGTCAGGGGGCAGCACGCTCGAGGCGCTGCTGCAGGGCGGCGTGGACCAGCGCAGCCGGCACAACTCGTCGCAGAGCATGCCGTCGTTCACGCCGCGCACGACGCCCGTCCCCAACGCGTGGGCGCGTCCTGCGACCGCACTCGGACAGCCCTCCTCCGCCGCCGCAGCCGCCGCCGACCCCGGCACCCTCTATGGTATGCCGTCGACGCCCGGCTCGCCGTACGCGCGTGCGGACACGCAGCAGCACTGGTCGTCGCCGGTGACGCAGTCTCCGCCTGAGCAGACGTCGGTGCCTCCGTCGCCGCAGGGCGTAGGTGGCAGCAGCAGTGCGGCGGCTGCGGTGGCGGTGCCTGGCAGCAGCTGGTCGCTGCCGTGCACGCCTGTGCCGTGGGCAGCGACGGCCGGCTCGGCAACGAACACGTTCATCCCGATCTCGCCGCAGCGCTCGTCTAAGTCCGGCTCCTGCTTCAGCTTCGCGCCGTCGTCGTCATCGTCAGCGGCTCACTCGCCGCGTCACACGCCCGTGCCGCCGAGCATGCAGTCGCCGCGGCAGACGCCGGCGCCTTCCCCGCTGCCGTCGCCGCGCCACACGCCGGTCCCCCCGGCGCTTCTCTCCCCCCGTCAAACACCGGCGCCCTCTCCGCTGTCGTCGCCGCGGCACACACCTGTCCCCAGCGGGTCCTTGCAGGGGGCGCCACCGCAGTGGGGCGTGGCGGCGGCACAGCGGCGGGGGACGGTGCTCCCGCCCGCACGCGCGCACGCAGGGAAGCCGGGCAGCGCGCAGGCGATGTCGCCGCCGGAGGCGAAGCCGATGACGGCGCGCGCGCGTCACAGCTCGCTGCAGTCGGCAATCCAGAAGTCGGCGGCGATGGCGGAGATGTCGTCGCGGCCGTGGCAGGCGAAGCGGCGACACGTCGGCAGTATGCCGTCCTCGCCCGTCGCCGTGCGCCAGCTGCACAACAATGAACCGGGATCGGCAGCGGCGCAGTGGGGCGGCAAGCGCATTCCGCAGTGCAGCGGCTTGTACGCGCCAGAGGGCAGTGACAATGCGACGCAGCGTGGCGTGGTCGGCGGCGGCGGCAGGGTCAAACAGGATCCCGGGGAGAGCGAGCAGGTCGCTAAGATCAAGAACTACCTGGAGGCGCCCCTCGATGCTCAGTTCCTCGCCACCTCCATGGACCTCGTCTCTGCCTCACCTGCCGTCTCTGCTGCAACGTCGTTCTACAACGGACGATGCCCTGCCTCAGAGATCGACGACGAGTCAAAGACGACCCGGGGGTCAACAGGTCGCAACACGGCGGAGCCGTCTGCGGTACGGCGCAACCTGAATGATTACGGCGTGGCGGCGGCGGCGGCGGGCAGCAACCTGAAAGAGTTTCTCTCCAGAAAGCTCCAGAATAACAGCAACGGCTTGGACAATGCGTAACATCAAGCCGATCAGATCGACAGGGTGACGGAGCTTTGGCATAGGGGGTGATTGTGCAGAATAGTATGATATATCTATTCAAACAAATTGCATCCAAAGTGCAATAGTGTTGTTTCAATAAATTGTCACGCTAGTGCTCAGAGTTGGGCATTCGTGGCTGTAATAAATGCAGACAGAGAGAATCTGCATACGTATAAACATGCACCCTCAGTATAATCGGACTATTGGAATTTTCCATCTGGATGCCGTTTGAAGTACTCCTCAAAATCTTTTTAAAAATTTGTGGAGAGCAGCGCAGAATCTTTCCTGTCTGCTTCACACGGTCAATCCAGTAGAAGTGTAATCCGGTCCGTTTATGGCTCGAGGATCATTAACATATGTTTTATCTGGCTGTGTTTATGCAATAGGATGATTTGTCCTTTTATCTGATACTTGATCTCATTTGGCTGATCTACCAGGATGTATTTTTAGCTCACTGCATGTGGTTTTTAATCGACTAAATTATGTACACTTTTTAACATGTCTGCGCGCACGATAGTTGTGTGACTTCAAGGTTGCATTTAATCGGTCGTGGCTTAATAGCCAAGAGTACAGAGACAGACGTGCGCCGGTGATATCACGTAACAAGTGTACATCTTTTGGTCCCTGTAAGTCTTTACATATGAATACAGTACTTGCGATTTATAGTAAACTCCAGTCGATGATTGTGATTAGTGATGACACATTTCTGACCACTGATCTCTGATCTTCCTTGATTACCTAGCAATACTATATCGGCTGCCTGTGAGAATTCAACACCTTATTTAGTGGATATCTTACTCAAATAATGAAATCTTGTCGAAGGCATGTACGTACGTCACGGAACATGCTATAGTGACTACTAATTCGATGTAATGAATTTTCAGCTTTTTGTAGTTTTATCCTTTTCATAGCGTACATTATCCAGCACTAATCTTTCCTAGTGCAAGGCTAGAACTGTTGTACTGACGAACTGGTGTTTTCCTGTAAAGCTACTTCTAGTACGCGGTATTACTTCCATTTAAATACCAAAACTGGCATTGTGTCGTGCTGTATTATCGTGCCTAGCCTTGATACACTCAAATCTGTGGTAGTGGGCACCTATATGGACTCGACACTCTATAAAGGTTACTGTTAACATGCAGTGAAACAACCTCTGAAGGACGAACACTTGTCTATGTAGGGAGCATTTTTGACGTTTCCCTGGAGTGGCAGTTATACTGTAAAACCACTTCTATCGAACAAATACCTGCTTATAATGGAGACTTCCTCCTTGTATGCCCCTTATATACACATTTCAGTGTACTAACAATGAGTGCGAGAGAATGAGCATCTAAAGTATAGCCTGTTGAAACGAGTTCTAGCTCATCATATAAATATGTTGCTGTGGAGCCCTTGGCTCCGCGTTAGCCAGGCCTCCCATTATAATGCCTCTTTGTTTGGGACGGACCCTTCTTATCTAGATTACTTGGTCCTGATCTGCCCAAACAAATACAAACTCGTCTCCAACACGTCAACTGTTGCTGCATATGAGCTATCACAGCATGGTTCATAAGTAGTAAAAAGAACTGGCGGAGCCGCACGTTTCCGTATTGGGTCTTCTGCGAACCTAGGGCATATTTTCTAAGGCGGATTGTAAGATCCGGATCACATGGGTCTGATGACCCGCCGTTTGTTAGGTCGGATCCACTGAACTCCATCAACCTTATCTGACCCTGCTGGAGAGCTGGGTTCGACCTTGATCCAATATGATGGCATGTCAATTAGGTACGCGCTGCTTGTTGCTAGTTATGAACCAATCTGTGATAGCCCACATCGGTAGTTGACGTGCTAGAAGCACAGGATCAAGGGATCCAGATCATACGGGCTGTCCCAAACAAGCGAGCCCAGATTACCAAGTCAGTTGAATTGAGTTTAGAGGATCCCAGTTCATAGCACTCGCATGATCCGGCATAAAGACGGCCTTAAATTGAGATGGCAGTGGCACTAGTGAGCAGTCGCTCCTCATTCCCTCACTAGGTTCCTCATACCCTGTTGTATATGGTCCTATTGCGAAGCGTTGCGCGGTTAGAGGTGCTGTCACGTACGTTGCTGCCGCGTTGGGCGTACGTACGCGTTATCTGGCCGTTTTTGCAGTTCAGCATCTTATGGCATCCGTGGAATACATTATTGGGAGGTGTTCGTTCTCTCGTTAGTAAATTTCTCTTAGTAAAGCCTTGCACTGAGTAATAATCTAAAATATATTGTGATTATGGACTTTACGCGCATGTGGCTACAGATGTTATAGCAACACTTGGACATGCAGTAGTAATAAATAGGATTTGACAGCCAATTTCTGACTATATGATCCCAATTCAGCCAGTTTCCCATCTGGTGTTGCTCAAACTGCGATCAAATCCTGGTTAATTACGAATGAAAGTGCCCAAGTTTTGCTACTAGCATCTGCAGCTACATTCGTGCAAACTACATGATAGCAATTTTGCGTAAAATATATTTGCTAAGCTTCCACATCACTCCTTTCCTGTGGTCTCAATGATTCCACTTGTCGTTCTGCTGGTGGTATTGGGTATAACGTGAAAGCCGAAAGCAGTGGTGGCCCTATTGGTACTTGTAACTCGGCGGGCTGTCGTGCCAACTGGTTAGACGGGGACTTGGTAGTTTCCCCACTAGAATATAAAAGTCGACGGTCTAGGCTAACAGCATCGGCTGCCGCCATGTTATGTATAAGCTCTATACAGGGTACTGAACGAGTGCAAAGAGATGTGGAAAGTCACCAAGCACCAATTCAAGCTTGGGTCTTTCTCCGTTTATGGCATGAAGCGTAGTCATGGGCTAGTGTTTAGCAATGATATTTTGAAGGTCACGTGCAAATAATTACTATTTCTCTTTGTATGCGTACCATTCATGATCAAGTGACAACCCATTTCTACTTAAAACGATGGTACATACATGTACGGTGTAAAGGTTTTCAAAGGGCACTGATAGATGATCAGAAGATATAGAGTATAAAAGGAAGGCTGTATCACCGTGTTAAATTCGTTATGAACGGTGGAAAACGTGTTACCTTGTTGGAAGAAGTAAACCACTGTAGCTATTGCATCAAGAAAGAAACCTCGGTATGAATACATGTAGACACTGATACTACCTATACATGGCTATTATAATATATTAAAGGTTGACTGACAGGATACATCTACTTAATTGTAACTATAGAACGGGTGTATGTTGGCTGTACACGCGGGGAAGAAACTAGAGATTTACTATGAGATGGCCTAGAATTATTTTTATATTTTAGCATTTTGTATATTACTCTGAATTTTATATATGCATGGGTCGAGGGACCATAGGTATTTATGTAGCAATATATTGAATATGTAGTGTATATATGTTCTGTTTTAGGGTTTATATGGTAGGAATTACCACATTTAGTACACGTAACAATACACGGAACCTTGCTACTATGCCATCCTAAAAGACCTGATAATCCGTTGAGACCTCCATTGATTATATGAGTAATGAAATCATTGTAGTAATCAATAATCATGCATATTGGAAGACAGGACTGTGGTGAATATCCCTATCGGTAATCCTGGTCATTACGGCACATGAGTGATAATGAATTGTGTCTGTGTAGGTTAACGCTAGTACTCGCGAAAAACGAAGGTTGTACGTAATTCCTGAAGCATTTGATTGGTAACAAGAAACGTCATTTCGTTTCGTTCATTTTTATGACATGTCATTCAGCAGGAAGCATATATATACTAGTAGTGCACACGTACATACGCACGCACACGCGCGCGCGCACACACACGCACGCACGCACGCGCACACACTATTTTCAGGCATTCACATCCTTAAAGCACCGATAAATCGTCATTTCTGTCGAATCTGAATTTCAGCTAAGTACCCATTAATTTTGCTCTCTTAAAATTGTACAGAGATGTTTGTGACATTCATTTTAGAAATGTATAGGCTTAGCTATTGGACACGCCGGGTTATTTTACATGAACTTGTACTGTACTCAGGCCCGTAGCCAGCTTTATATTGCGGGGGGGTTCGTGTTGCATGTGCAAATTTGCCGGAAGGATCATAGGCGGTGTACGAGCGATATGTGGTACGGGGCTGGGCGGGAATGGCGGGGGGGGGGGGGGGTCTAACCGTAAACCAATTTATGCGAGCGACTGCGCGAAGGAGGGGTCTGGGTTCTTAACATTTTTTAATTAGGACCCCCTCAGATGCGTTTCTGCGCTGAGCAAGGGGGGTGTGCCATGATCCTCCCGACGCCCCACCACGCGCCCCGCTGTACCACGGCCGCCTTGCTCGTTGCGAAGCGACCATGCAGGAAAAGCCAAAGCGACCGAGGGGAGCGTGCGGAGGGGGTGTTCACTGTTCACCCTTCACAACACGATAGGAGGATTTGTTTGCACAATATACACAAAAATGAGAGCTGAGCCTGAATGCGTGAAATTCTTGAGCACTTCTTCAAAAAAAAAAAATTGGCGGCTTGGGGTGTCAATTCGACCCCCGAACCCCCCTGCTTACGGGCCTGCTGTAACTCTTAACCTTGCCTAAAATACATCTCTCGTTAGATAACGATCGGCCAAGGGGGCCGGAGAGAAGGCCGGGTGCCGTTAGATTACACTGTTACGCCAGAACGGATATGAATGACTAGAGAACGTCTGTGTGCGTATATTGCGATAGTGTATAGTGTTAAGTTCTGCTAGACTACATACGGTGTAGACTATACGCGTAACACTAAGCAGAAAGCACTTGTAATGTTACAATTGTCGTTCCTGCTGTCGCCGCACACTGCAATCCTGTTACGAATTCTGTGGTTGATTGGCTAGAACCCATAAATTGTGTTCAAATAGGACTATGTCACTAGCGGTGCGAAGAAGAATGATGTTACCATAGCGTATTATAACCTATCATGTGCCTATATATATATATGATAATATCTATCATACTAAATGATAATATATAGTATATATATATAAGTATAGTATATACTATATAGTATAAAGTTAATTATATATACGTGTGTGCGTGCATGCGTACGTACGTGCGTGTGTGGTTTTCCCGCAGCTTGACCGTCATCAGGAGTAGGTGGCCGTGAACTGTAAAATGATTTATTTACGTTATGGGCTAACATGCATCTATTTTTGGTCTTTATACATACATTTTTGTTTTCCTATGAACGTATCCTTTTACTATGGTTAGGCGCATATTCCGGGTGCTGCAGCATGTTCCAATCGCAGAATTGCATGTTTGACAAGGTTAAGTAATATTTTTCCATTTAACGGTGCTGGAATTCGTAGCTGTCGTTATCATCTGTCTATAGCCAATCAAGGTTGTACCCTCACGATTAAACTATAAAGCGTGTGGCAGTAAGCAAATCTTGTATTTCTTTGATGTTAACATATGCAAGGTTATCGACATACAAACAGTATACGTACAAACCAAGAGCTTCGACTTTTTTTTTTAACTTGTCGTCAGTCGTTATCTGTTCCGCAAATTCCAAAAATCCCTTTTTTTCCTGTGCTTGTGGCTTAGTGTTTCTAAGAGATTCATGAAAACACATGAGAGCGAGATGTCGTCAATTGTACTTAACAAGCCCGGACATCTCGGCACGCGCCAACTCTAAGATGACGTTTTCGTTGCGTATGTGGGAAGGTAGTGAGTAAGTCTTTTGTTTGCATGAGTATTTGATACAACCAGTAATGGTCAGTGTTTAATCGGTAGTTTTCTACGTCACAGTTTGCAGCAGACCTGTAGAACGAAAGAAAAAAAACGTTAGAAAGTATAGTTATAAAACAGTTTAAAAACGGTTTTCTCTGGGTGGGATTCGACCTGCCCCTATACACAGCGCCATCGCGCAAACTGATTTTTTTACCCTGTGCGAAATCCAAGTCGGGGAGAGAGAGAGAGAGAGGTGACAGCAGCCTCAGTAGTAGCAGCAGCAGTGGTAGGAGTAACTGCTATGACTGGTGTATTGCATACGTCACTTATACAATTGATATATTAACGCACGAACAATCATCTCTGTCGGTCTGTCTCTTGCTACCTGCTCTATTGCCAGGGTCGTATCTACCTGTACGCAAATGCGTACTAAATTTTTTCAGAATAAAAAAAAACATGAATCTTTTGAGCTAAACAAATAAATGTCAACGCTTCATTTGGCTTACAGAAATTATCCGTGTGATAGAATCAATGAACTACGTGTGCATTACGCTCACAATGTCGAAGATTTAAGTAAAAAGATAACCAACTTCACAATTTGAGTGCAATTTTGCGTACCATCAAAAAATGTCTGGGTACGCCCCTATTGCTATTGCTGTCTCTTGCTACTGCGCTGTCGCTATTGCTGTCCTCTTCTATCACCTTGCTCTATTCGCTTAATCTTGCTGATCTCTCTTTGCAGACCCGGCTCTGTCGCTATTGCTGTATGTTGCTATCTGCTCTATTGCTACCTGCTCTATCGCTATTGCTGTCTCTTGCTACCTGATCTGTCGTTATTGCTGTCTCTTGCTACCTGCTCTGTCGCTATTGCTGTCTCTTGCTACCTGCTCTATCGCTATTGCTGTCTCTTGCTACCTGCTCTGTCGCTATTGCTGTCTCTTGCCTAACCTGCTCTACCTCGCTATGCTGTCTCTTGCTATACCTGCTCTAATCGCTATGCCTGTCTCTTGCTAGCCGTGCTCTGTCCGCTATTGCGCTGGTCTCTAGCTACTAGCTATAGCTCTAAAATCGTTATTCGCTGTCTCTGCTACCCTGCTGCTGTCGATATTCGCTGTACTCTTGCTCACCGTGCTTCGCTATCGCTAATTCGCTGTCTGCTCACTCTCCCTAACTCGCTCATTACAACGCTGTCCTCTTGCTACCTGCTCTGATCGCTTATTGGGTCTGCTTGTCGAACCATGCTCCTGTCGTCTATGCCGTCTCTTGCCTACCGCTCCTGTCGCTATGCTGTATGTGCTAACTGCTCTATTGCATATTCGCTCGTCTCTTGCTAACGCCCCCTGCTCTACATCGCTAATTGCTGTCTCTTGCTATCCTGCCCTTCCGCTCTATTGCTGTCCATACTTCTACTGCGCTGTCCTCCTCGCTAGTCATCTTGCTATCGCTGAGCCTATCGCTATATGCGCGTCTCTTTGCTACCTGATCTGATCGCTATTCGCTGGTCTCCTCTGCTAACCATGCTCTACTCCGCTCGTAATCTGCTACCTGCTCTACATCGTGTCTAGTTGCTACCTGCCTTCTATCGGCGTCTCCCCTGACTCCTTCCTATCTTTCTCCACGGCTATCTGCTCTCACTCACTTCTCTCTCAGCTCTCTAGCTCATGCTCGGTCCACATACCATTTCTCATCCCGCTCTAATCGCGCCTCTCTCTCCTCTATCTACTCTCGTCTTCTCTCTCTCTGCCACTCCTCTACTCCTCTCTGCTCTGTCTCCACTTCTCTCACTCTGCTCGCCGCGCGTCGTCATACCATCTTTCACTCCATTCTCTTCTCTCAATTCCTCCTAATCTTACTCTCCGCTCCCTCCGCTCTCTGTCCTCTCGCTCCTTCGCGCTTTCTCATCTCGCGCAGTCTCTGCTCTCCTCTCTCCTCTCTCTCTGCCCGCATCTTCTCTCGTCGCCTCTCTCTCTCGTGTACGCTCGGACCAGACACAAGAATTCGTGCTTCCATCTCCAATTCTTCATCTCTCTCTCGTCGGATCTCTCATCTCTTCCTTCATCTTTCTCTCTTCATCTTCGCCGCTCTCTCCTCCCATCTTTGCTTTCTCGCTCTCGAGCATGCTTTCATTCTACATCACCCGACATCTTTCCTCTGCAATCGCTGTCAGCTCCGTCTTCGCTGCTCTCCGAGGACCCATCTGTCTCGACGAGGCTGAAGGCGCCACTGACTCGGATAGGAAACCATTCGCACGGGGGAGAGGAAGTAGGTGTAGAGATGGAGTGAGATGGGGAGGCGCGGTGAAAGAAGGTCCACAGAAGGGGCAGTCGAAGTGGAGAAAACAAAGGGTGGATGAACAGAGCGATACTAAACAAATAGACGGCGCTTAGGAGGGGAGGCGAGGACTAAAAATGCCGTTGACCGTAACGGAGCGTGGAACGCTCTGCAGTGCCAAGACTGTGCCAGTCCGGTAGACCCGAGCGTTGAAGCCGTTAGACAGCTGCTGTCCCGTACTGAAGTCTCACGCCGAGTTGTGCACCAGAGAAAGAACGCTCTCAACGAACTAACGGACCTGCGAGAAATGGAATCGGATACCGCGCGTAGAGAGATATGATAGAGGTCAATCTCGGGTCAGTCTCCTCAGCATCTCTGCCTAATATCCTCTCGCGGAGACATCGTTTCTCGATTATCTCATCCGTTTTTTAGGGGACAACCAAGCAACGACCTCTCCTCTCGCTCTACTCGACGATCATCTCCAGATTTTCTCATCTCGCTCTCACTGTTGCTATTCTATCATTATTACTGCCGACTTTTATACCCTCACACCCTGGTGCTACAGTAATCAATCACAACTATTTGACTACACTACAATAACCAAAATGCTAGATTGCACAATGAAATCTACGTTTTTACTCCAACATTAGGTAGTGACATTAAACATTGTGGCCACATTTGAGGTGTGCGTCAATGCATTTTATCAGAAAATCGTTACGACTCAGTAGTTCGGAACGTCTGCAGTTTCACAATCCTACCCAACAAGTGCCGCATGCGACACGCGCTCAACTCGACATGTGCTGTAGCGCGTATCTTCTGATAAACTCACTGGCAACTCGATGAGAGTGCGACCCTCCCGCCACGCGCGTTTGCGCTCAAGAGCATGTATCTAGAATAACTACTAAATACAGATTCTAAACAATATCTATGATAGCTTTGCTATAGCCGGTATGTACAGTAATAAAGAAACACCTGTGTAAACAACTTTAATGACTCGCGTAATAATTAACATGTTAACATCGGAGAATCGCGTCGACGCGAGGCGTAGTGGTGTGGTGGGAAGGTTGGGGAATGAGGGCTCTAAATGCAACAAGCGCAGTTCACCATTGTTAAACGATTCAGACAAATCACATGTTACCATCCTCCTCTTGAGGCAAAAAAGGCTAATCAGAACACTCTACTATAGGTACTTCTTCGCACGTCAGCTGAAAGATACACTTCATGCAGTCCTTGTCAAATAAATGATAGAAATGTAGGTCAGCGCGCTGCAACAACAAAAAGTTTGCATCTCGTTCCTTAGACCATGTCCATCAGCAAGATGTCTGATATCTACACTTTCTTCAACTGGCTCTTTAACCTTGTGTAACTGCCAATTCGCCGCACGTGATGGTCTTCCTGCCCATTACTACCTACCTACACTCCGCAAGTTCGAATCCCGTTGAAGAATTTGTGCCGCAATTACCGTAATTCTCACTACTACTATTAAAGTGGACGATACGGACAATCATGCATTCTACACAAGCTGCATCTGACTTCGTACAGCTGAATCTAACAAAGTATCCGCAGACCAGCGACAGCGCTGCAAAACTGACGTACGTAGCCATGGTATTCTTCTGATAAAGCTTTCGACTGGCAACCACGAAATCAAGTGCGGCCCTCCTGCCACCGCTTCGCGCTCAGCAGCTAATCTAAGGAGCTAAGCGCGATAGCCGCGTTGCCCGGAGAGTAATCAGTGACGTTACTCAGTTGTGAAGACCAGCTTGGTAAAAGCAAAATACCACAAAAGAATATAACTATCTACTCATATTCCGCATAGCATCCATCCATCCAACCATTCCCAATCCACCAATCCCACTTCCAGTTGGTTCCGCAAATCACCACCCATATTCCACTCATCGCATCTCAATCCATCTCCATGCCATGCCATGCCATGCATGCCATCCCCCATCACATCCCGCATTCACCGCATCCCATCGCACTGCATCCCAGCCCATTGACTCAATGACCCAATGCCATGCCATTGAGCCGGTGTGGTGCCATGCCAGCAGCCATGCCATCCATCCCATCCCATGCCCATCGCCGAAATCAGTAAAAAAATAATAAGAAATCAAAAGATAAAAGACATTAAATATAAAAAATAAAAAATAAAAATAAAAAATAATACATACTAAAGAGGTAGGTAAAGGGGAAAAAGGGGAAAAAATAAAAATAAGTTCCCCAGCTGGGACTTGAACCCAGAATCCCGGTGTAGGAAACGGATGTTCTAGCGATTAGACCACTGTGCCGTTAAGGGCATACCCCATGGATTCACACGTGCGTGATGTTAATCTGTACGCCCCGCCCTCTATTGATGAATATAATTTTTATGACTTTTTAACTTTTAAAATTTTTTGTTTCAGCCTGAACCACCTCTCAGACGTGCTGATTCTGAAAATATCTTTAGTTTTTCTCTAGGCTGCGGAGTTCTCTAGTTATGCGAGTACGAACTAATTCGGCTGAACAACTTTATATAAAAGATACTACTAATACAGATCTAAAATCTATGATAGGCTTTGCTATACCTACTGGTAGTAGGCATACAGTAATAAAGATACAGCTGTGTAACTTTAATGACTTTGCTATATATTAACATGTTATCATGGATATGCGTCGAGCGCAAGCGTAGTGGTGGTGGTTGGGGGGGGGGGTCTAATAGCAAAAGCAGTTCAGTCCTTTTGTTAACAGTCAACAAATCCATGTTTAACCCTCCTCTTGAGGGTCAAAAGGTTATCAGACACGTACTCTTCGCACGTCAGCTGAAAGTACATTTCATGGTTCTTTCAATAAAGTGATAGAAATGGTAAGTCAGCGCTGCAACAAAAAAGTTTTGCACTCGGTCCGTTAGACCATGTCCTCAGAAAATGTCTGATATCTGACCTTTCCTCCACGGCCCTTTGACCTGTGACCTCCAATTTCGCGCTGGTGATGGGTTTCCTCTCCATCACACTATACATTGAATATTAAGAGCGTAACTCAAGCCGTTGCGATTTGTGCCGCAATTCCGTATTTCCTCCTATACCTTAACTTAAGGGGGAAATATTCCCCCTCCATTGACACATCTTGACCTTTGACCCTTAAATTCGACATCCAGTCCTTTTCGCGATCCCCCCTCCCCCTTCCACCCACCCACCGACGTCCCGAATATCAAGACCGTACGTCGAGCGGTTAATATTTGTGCCCAACTGTTGACGGACGCACGCACGGACGGACAACCATGCGATTCTACAAGCTGCATCTGACTTCGTTAGCTGAGCTAAAAATGCACAATGTGCCGATTTATGTGCTTATCCGCTTCACTATGTATTGACTGAGTTTGACTCTGACAGATATAAAAAAAAACCTGAAGAAACAAAAGAAAAGCGTGTGATGCGGAAGGAAGTGATATCAGTAATCAAATGTCAGTAATTTATTTCCAATCATCGCGATAAATACAAACAGCACGCTTTCATCTACAAGCTCTAACGAGATTGGCATCCCCACCTAGCTCACGCGTATGCACTGGCTATAATACTACAATATGGATGAGATTTCTTAACCAGCAAGTGGGCAAATCGGTCCAATATTGGTCAAACTTGGCCGTGTTGACGTAGAGAATCGTGCGATTTCCGATGTCCGCTCCCAAAAAATAGACGGACCAGGAGCTTCAAGTACGAATACAAAGAGTATGCAACAATAAAACATCTTTAAAAACCGATAATGAAATGATATTTGCATAGACTGGTACCGTTAGAGTAAGATTAGTTACATATAGTGAAATAAAACTAGTGACAGTTGATGTGCTCGTGTTACACGTGTTAAGTTTCGATTTATGATTTAAATTTCGCATTATTATTATTTAGAGGGAATCACCTATTCACACTTCCAAACTGCGGACTCACATCATAAATGTCAGAGCACCATAGTACAATCGACACTGTAAAGATCCCAAGCAAGTAGCTCTACCAGTGTAAATCCTTCGCTGCCGCTACAGGAGCATTCCTGTAACGAGAGCGAAGGGGCTACATTGGTAGAGCTACAAAGCAAGATACGCGGCCCTCCTCGACAACTTATGGTTGGCGCACGTATACTTACGGCGGTTGACGCAGCTGCGCGTGCACTAGCTACAGCAGGCATAACATGGGATGGAGTAGAATTCTGAAATACACCACTTCACACGATTTCGAAGCGTGAAGAAGTATAACTAGGACCTATTTATTAACATGGGACCGGGTCTTCTTTACAACAAACTTCTAGCACTGTAAACCCGGGTGGCGGTGTGAACACAGGAAAATTTGATACAGTAATATAGATGGAATGAAGGGAGCCTAGAATATCGACGCGAAGGATAACAATAGAGAGGGAATTATTTCTTTCCTTCTAATATACGAGCTTTGCTACATCTACAGGTATCATACCTAATGTAACTTTGGCACACAGTCGCATGCAAACGATCAGCAATGCACGTTACATTACCAGTAACATTACACATAGCAGGTAATTATAAGTTTGCAAAGAAAGGGAAGGTGGTAAATTTTGATGAAGATTCGGATATTTATACACGCAGGCTCTAAAGCTACCATCAACTTCAATAAACTAGCACGCAGAACTCACTGCACAGAATTATCACTGTCGCCATCGTCATCGTCGTGGATGACACATGATAAGCATATAACGTTGTGCATTACGTACGGTATCAATAATCATTAAGCATAAGTTTTCCATAACGCGATCCGCACAACTGTTTCTAGTATACCAATAATAGCTAGCTCTAAACTAAATGTCATACAAGGAGTTAGTGAAGACGAAGGCTTCCTGTTCAAATCACCAATATCATCGTCGTCATCGTCGTCATCATCGTCGTCGTCATCATCGTCGTCGTCATCATCATCATCGTCATCATCAACACCACTAGTCATTCTTATTTGGCGGGTACAGTAGATAAGGAGATCGCTAAGACTCCACCAGCTCAATATATAATGAATACCTGCATATTAGAGAAGGCACTTACGTTCAAAACCACATACCGATAACTTCCACACCTTCATAATATACTACATACTCATACTACATACGCAAATTAATCATACTGTACAGAATATAATACGGAATCATATACTTTATATATATAAATGGCTACAATACTAGCCCACCTCTTTAATAAAAACTGGAAGATTTCTTTTGCCTTCCCAGTAAAACGTACGCGAGACACGAGATGTAATAAACCTCCCCCAAAAACACATAACATAAAAATGTTAAATATGTGAGGCACACACGCGAGAAATTCGGTGACGCGAATAATATGAAAACGTCTTTAACCACGCAGCACAGGGACAGCACATGCAAGGGGAGAGATATCGAGCTAGAAACCCAATGAGCTGTAACGATACATGAGATATACTAGGCACGCTCTATAATTGAGGAAAACGCACGTAATGATAGAATGGTACAATCAGAACTGCTAGTTTCCCGCCGCTACAATAAGTTAGCTCCACAAATCGGGAGGGGGGGGGAGTCACAATGTACGGGCACAAGCAAATAAGATACACTAATCATTTAATAACCACTGTACTACATTATTAAAAATTAAATGACTATGTATAGAAACAGCCAGATGCGCTCAGAATCCCATTGTCCAAACAAAGAAATAACTGAGCGATTAATTTAGTGATGATGCACGTTTCATTAACTTCGCCCACCAGAATTTACTGCGTGCAAACATATACGCCTGCATTCTTTAAATGCAGCTATATAAATACGTCGATCCCACTGCAGCAGCTAAAGGCAACAACGTACATACACACAGATGTACATAATTATACGTGGTGTCATACAATGTCTGCTAAACTACACATAGACAAGATATACTTGGTCATTTATTACGCCCTCTGAATGTACACAAAAACAGGTGTGGAGTCACCAAATTTCTTACTAAACATACACAAACGCAGAGTCCTCAGAATTCTATCATCTCTAAATGTACACACAATCTTTAATCATCTTTCACGGATAAATACTGTGATACGTAACAAGTGCTGATTAATTTTACCACAAAATAAAACGATTATATTAAATGGACTAACAGCCTCCCACCGGAGCAGCTGATGATTCCACTATGATGTAAAAAACGAACATAAAAATTATAAAATTGGTTATACCCAAAGCAACACAATTGCCCAGAATATTTTCTAGAAATCTGTAAATTGCAATTCAGGACAACTGCCCCCCATCTGAATAAAGTATGCCTTTATCTAGTATATAAATTATAGGGAAAATATTATAACGACAAAAGCCTCTTTTGCCTCTAAAAACCACATGATTCTGTAAAGATGAACACTTTACAAAGGGTATATACAACCTTCCAGAACAATTATCAAGAAATCGAGAATCATGAATTGAGATTCAAGAAAACCATCCATAATTAGAACATGGTACACCACCATCTGATATAAGATGCTAACAATATAGAACGATTATTCTACTGGCCAGTTGACATTCATACGTCCAAATACAATACAACTCTGTAAATATGTGCACTTTACAACAGGGATAGAAACTCCAACAGAAATTATTTTTAAAACATGCTAATAGCAAATCGCCTTTCTTCCCTCCACAATCAATGCAGTTCTGCAAATCTTTTACATATCATTAAGTCCCAAGGTCTCCATCGTTTCCCACCAGCTAATGCCCACTGTTGCTTGAAAATAGCTAGAACATAGATCCATGAATTAGTCTATGGGCTCTTGATAATAGGTAAGTGGAGAGCTGTATTAGAAACCGATTGCCAATACATGGTCCGGAGCCTGGCATTTTCCATGTAAAGCGGAGGAACACTAGCACGTACAACGTACTGCGTACAAAATTCTCACACATATGAATGATGAGTTCAGAAAAGCAACGATATCTGCATAATATCGTGTGGCTTTACCTACATACAAGTGCAGGCAAGCACGTTGATCATCAAGCTATACGAACCGGCACTCATCAATGCTGTAGTAGGGAGTAAAAATCAAGAGTAGGAAATATAATATCATTATTCAACAGCAGCTGGGATCAGGCAATCACCAACAAACACTGCAGTAGGATGCACGCGCAACAACTGACACTAAAAAAACGAGAATAATTCGCATCCCCGAAAAATCATCTAACAAAAATATACGTCAACTGATTTCGGAAACGAGCAGGCGTTGTCAGTGGCGGCACAAACGAACGTAACAACACCCGGTATGCTACACTCTATGCCCAGCCGCCAGTCAGCTTGTGAAACATCTCCTCGTTAAGAGACTGATTGGAGTCCTTGGAACGCATGGAGCAGAAGATGTAGCCACCTATGTACTCGTGCACAACCTTGCAGTCGGCACACGTGCAGTAGAATGCTACGTTGTCCTCCTCAAACTGAACGAGCATCTCCTTAACCTGTATCAAACATGTGAGCAACATATGAGAAAGAAACAAGTGAATGAAGAAATGAGAGAGGGGAAGATGTAGAGGGATAAGGAGGGGAAACAAGCGAGATAGAGAGGAAGAGGGAGAAAGAGAGAGAGAGGAGAAAGAGAGAAAGAAAGAGAAGGAAGGGGCAAGAGGTAGAAAGATGGAGAGGGAGCAAGACAGCACACACAAGCACGAGAGAAATAGAGACGTGAACGCAGCCAATGCGGTGGAATTTTCTATATAGGATTACTCAGCCATAAAACACATATCAAAATGTTGTATGGAAGGTAGTCATTTCACTGTTGGAAATATAGTTTGTAGTAAGACCACCTACCTCCCAGTTGACATTCCATGCTTTCATGCTGTTGTAGCGCCAGGTCTTAAGTGAGTTGCCATTGTTGATGTCCATCCGAATCAGACGGTTTAATCCAATCCCCAGTAATTCCTGAGATTGTAAAAAATACATTAAAAAAAAATAATAGAAAAAGGGGCAATACATACACAAAAGGCATACAATAAATATTGAGCATGTCACATGTACTGACTTACGACCTATACTAATCTGATGAACCTAGGAATTGCAGAATTGAAAGCAATTGTAGTCGTGAAAATCAGCTATTCTGTGAATTTCGAAAATATACATGCACGGATATTCATAATGTACATATTATACTGTGGCTTACTTCTTTCTTACAGCCTCTGAACTTGACTGTAAAGTAGGTAATGCCAAACTCAGGCAATGCCTGCCAGGCTTTGATGTAGTTCAGTTTTGCTTCGTGCAGTGCCAACTCTGACACGTTCGCATGTGCCTCCAAGACTCGCTGAGCTATCTGTCAATGAGATTATATTAAGTTAAATGTGTGGGGACTACAGCTACTCTATTCAGAAACCTCAGACAGACCCGTAAATTATTCCCAAAATTTCAACCACGCAATGCAAAATTTCACCTGCCCTTAATGGAAAACCGGAAGAAATCAGATATTGGTCACGAATCAACTAATTTCAGATAGATTCAGCACATAAAAAACCACGCGAGAAAGCACTCATGGTAGCACTAATGCATGCACTCTGCAACGAAAACACAGCTGCACTCCTGAAATGAAAAACCGAAGCAAGACCGACACACAAACCTGCTTTGTCTTGTACTTCTTCAGGAATCGTGGCGCGACGAAATGCTCCGGCTGTATGTCGGCTTGGTTCGGGTTGACGGCGGCGGTCGTCTGCGCGGGCGCCTGCATGCTGAGGAAGGCGAGGATCGAGGACACTTCAGACTCGTACGTGCTGTCGGCCATCGTCTTGCCCTTACACGCGAGCCTGCATGCAGCCATCCAGCGTGCATACTGGTGCTCCTGTAACACGCAGTACAGCATCATTGCAATACGTGGTAAAACTGAGAGTTTGCCTTCTCTCTCTATATATATGGTATTCTATATATGTTTACTTCCTATATTTGGGTTGATTTATCGTCTTGCCCTTACACGCGAGCCTGGACGCAGCCATCCAGCGTGCGTACTGGTGCTCCTGTAATATGCAGTACAGCATCATCATACTAATACGTGGTAAAACTGGGGTTTGCCTACTCGCTATATATATTTGATTCTATACATGTTTACTTCCTATATTTGGGTTTATTTATCGTCTTGCCCTTACACGCGACCCTGCATGCAGCCATATAGCACGCGTACTGGTGCTCCTTTAACACGCAGTACAGCATCATAGCAATATGTGTACACAGTCTCTGTTAGCAGGCACCTCTACAGAACTGACTAGACACGTATCTATAAGGGACACCTTCAGTGTTTTCCTTACGAGGCAGTTATACAGTGAAACCACCTCCATAGAACGGACACCTGTCTATAAAGACACAAACTGGGGTTTGCCTCTTGAGGGACTCTTATATATGGGTTTAACTTCTATACAGAAGTCGCTGTATGATTGAACAAAGGTACAGATTTGTATAATCATGACGCTATTAATAAATCAGTGAACGAGAGGACTGTAATGCCGATAACTCTTCGACCGATTTCCTCAAAAATTGTTCATGATATTTTTCAATGACAGTCACTGTTACACCGTTTGTTTATATTGCTTTGTTTAGAAAACAAGGCTACAGTGCAGGACTTACATTTTCACATCGTAACCACACCTCAGTCATGCCCTCTGGTGTTGGAATCATCAGCTTAATTCCAAATTTCAGTCCAGATATGTTAACATCTGGACTTACTTCGCAACCTAGATACAAGACAAAATGCAATCGATTTATAATTGTGTGATTAGACATATATTTTGATGATTAATTCATCTAAGATAGACAGAATGCAGCATCCTTTAACCATAGAAATAGTAACCAAAATTTTTTGTAATCGAACTAAAATAAGCACGTTTTATATTTATTCACTATTCGATACCATAATGAACTTTCTTTTTCAAAATAATGACATATAGATGCTTCTGGAGTTAGCAACTTAGCATACATGTTCCTAGTCTTACCTACTAAATTTACATTCATCAGGGGCATGGCATGAGCCTCCTCCTTGCTACTGTACTGGTAGATGTGAGTGTCTTTGAAGACGAACCAGTACGGCTTGAAGCTCTTCAACGTAAACTTCTTCGGCCTTGAAAGAATGAATCGGCTTGTTAGCTGACAGACGAGTGGTGCTGATACTGCCTATCCCACACACAGCACAACTTTAATCTAGGTTATTCATTAGGAGTTCCCACAGTGAAGGGCTGGAACAATGTCCTCACGATTAGCACGTGAAAATTACAGCTGAATCCGACATTTCGCTACAGACAAGCCGGTTTTTCTACCAATATAGATATATCAATAAAAGACCCCACTCGAACATCCAACTGAACTTCCAAGGAACACTCTTTAATTTGGAAATGTGTAAAATCTACGATTCTATGATCATACTGCATTTATTGGCCTTACACATAACATACACTATATAATAAACATATATGAGATGCATAGATAAAATCCACTGCCGATGGATAGACTAACGATGTGTAAAAACAACAGCTCTCCCTCTATGTCATGGTAGATGAACGAGTGCAATAACCAAACCCCTTACTTCATAAATCGTAGGTAGTCACCCAGCTCCGGTATAGCGGTGATGTCGCCGGAACGGCCGGCCAACGTGCTGCCCTCTAGCGACACCTGAAGTTCGTTAAGAGCGGCGTCGATGTCGTCGGGTTCCTTGCTTGCGTTCAGATCTGGTTGTGGAAGCAATGCCTGCAGCTGGGCTTGAAGCTGATGTTGAAACAACAACCATTACATAAACAGTAACATTACATTACATTACAACAGTCGGTCAACATTATATCGGTCTAAATGATGGAGTAATATGGGTCTATGATCGATTTGAATGGAGAACGTTTTTTCTGGAGAGACTGTAGTATTGGTCATTTACTAAGAGACTAAGAATGTGACTTCATTATCCAGCCACTAATTGTTAGACCGAGAATTTAGCTTACTGCAATAGTCGGTAGTAGGGCATGACTTAATTGTTCGCCCTGCTACATACGATCACTAGCCATATTATATACCCATCAACCATAATACGAAAAAGACACGTAGCCACATGGGTTTTGCTCTACAATACAACCAGTACAGTGCAGGGAGCAGCTACAGGCCTGCAGCCACGCATTATTAAATTCGATAAGAATCTATCTTCCTCTCTCTCTCTCTCTCTCTCTCTCTCTCTCTATCTCTCTCTCTCTC
>NW_014578689.1:24716-27578 GCF_000485595.1 Priapulus caudatus
TCTCTCTCTCTCTCTCTCTCTCTCTCTCTCTCTCTCTCTCTCTCTCTCTCTCTCCCTCCCTCCCTCCCATGTTAAAAGCTGTGGCACGAGGTCTGTACCTACATATGACACAAGAGTGCCATATGGCAGAAGTATCAGAGTACAGTCCAAAGGTAGGAGAGGGCCGAGGAACTGCAGGTATTATATTAATAGGTTGCCACTTTATGAGCAAATAATTTATGCTCAAGCTGTGAATGCACCGCTAGCAAATTTGATGCGACTTTATTTTAGGTTTTACTTAAAAAAAGTGATAGAGAGGCGAGCAATTATGCATTACAAGATTATATATATATATATATATATATACATATTTATTTATTTATTTATTTATTACATAGACACATAGACAATTATAGAAAGTAACTCATATAAATAGTGTAAAATAGTGTTTGTGAAGTGTTTCATACCTGTAGGGCAGCAAACATCATCATCTCTTCTTCCGTGCACTCAAGTTCCTCCCCCAGTAGAGCCCACTTTGCCTGGTTAAAGATCTGATTAATCCTGATTGAGTCATACTGCAAGCAGACAAAGCAAACTCATTAATAACATGCAAGTATTAATTGCCACCAAATACAACACTGCTTAGGGCATTTACTCTATGTTTAATGACATTCTGTCTGCAGTTCAGATGATTATTAATCTTTATAGACTGCAGGAAATTCTAGTACTGGGAGAAACAGTTTGTGACTTAGAATAAGATAACTTTCAATTATTTTTTTATAATTAACCCAGTTATACTTTGGTAACATTAAGTCACGACTTAACATACTGCCCACATCGCTAGAATTGCAAAAAACTTTAAACGAAAATAAGTAGTCCTAACAGTCATAACTACTACAATTCGCTCTTATATATAATCAGAGCCCAACACATAGAACTCATTGCCCTGTAGGGCTAGTGTGTGAGAATGTCGTATGAGCATACATTGATACACTAAATATCTAACTACTAAATTGTCGCCTTCAAAAATCTTTTACGAACTCAACTAACTTGGCTTTTACAACCATCCTTATTGGAATCTCGTGTTAGGAGAAAAGAAGCAAGTGCGTGATGATGTTAGGGTTTTGAGAGAAAGATTTTGCTTGAGCATGGTGAAGATTATGGGATTTTCGCAATCGACACCTCTGTCGAAGCAAAATATCTGTTCTATTAGTCTATCGCACGCAGTACAAGGCCTTTACATCTCCGATAAAGCCAGCTGATACTGTGATAGTAAACGCTTGAAAGCCTTCCTTTACATTCACAAGTAGAGCAAGCTATTTCTCATCTCTTACACATCAACCCACTCATAACCGGCACACACAAAGCAGAATGACTCATCACTGCACGCTCAGATGACGCACAGCTTAATAGGAGAGACCTGCTTAAATAGCAGGCACGGAGAAAAGGCATGCAAGGCAATAATGGAGAGCGGAGAGGACTTTCAAATAACTGAAGAATAATGGGGGCCTGAGTGTTTCATAGATAATCCCCAGAGAACTGCGATCAATGGCCAACTGGAAAATTGGAAGTTGTATCAGTGGAGCTCCTGGTAGAAGCTTGCACAAATTGCCAGCCGAGAATGTTAGAGTTACTGGCATATAACAACACTACTGAAAACACGACAGCGGTCAATGCACTTAAGTTGCCAGTGGTTCTGCATTATGAAGCATTACGAAGTAACTAGTGGGGTAACATGCATTGCCTGGATCCTTTGACAAGCAAACTATGATATTTACATGTTTTATAAGAAAGCAGAAATGAAGAAATGCTATAATAAATACAGTACTAGTGAAATCAGTAAATGGAAAGTGTGAAACAGCTGTAGTTTAGGAATAGTTTGGCTAGCCACAGACAGACATTCCGCATATAGCACAGATAAAGTGAATTGTACGGAGGTTTTACCAACCTCAAATGAAACACCAGCTTGAAGTATGATGGCAAAAGCAGCAATGAAAAGTTTAGCAGAACTTTCCTCTTATCTGCCTAGAGATTCAGGAAATTTTATTCACTTTTTCTATGCGTAAAAAGTGCTATGAATTCAGTCTCTGCAGTTGTAATTAGAAATTTTCCTGGAACAGCCGTAGTTCTCCAAGGTTTCTCCCATAAAAATTATGTAATTTTCATTCATAGTGGAACCAGTGTATCATTTGCTGTAGAAATGTAGAGAGCATTAAAACAGGTAACTACCTTGGGATTGAGGTCATAGAATGTCAGAAACTTGTAGCGCAGCATTAAGGTGTCACTCTCCCGGATGGTTTGTTCCATCAGTGACACAGACGAGTAAAGCCACCTATAGACAAATGAAAGAATACCATCTGGATGAATACACAATTTCTTAACATGATGCTGCATAAGGTTGAAATTTTATCTTCAAATTCTATACTTAACATTCTAATTTTATACAACACAGAATTTTCACTAACTTCTTATCATAAACATGACTTTCAGTTTCCTTCACATCGCACATTTAATATAATTCCTGCAGATAATTGATATGATATATAAAGATTAAAATAATGAATGGCTATAGAATAGAATGGGTTTTAGTGAATCACGAAAAAGCACCTCGGCTATAAAAATGCAATCAATGTTGTAATTAAATCCTTGTGTATAAATTAATAATACTAATTGACTAATAATATAATACAAGAGCCGCAGAGCGTCTGGGCTCATCTGAGGTCTGTTGCTACGATTATAAACGTAAAATTTCAGTCGTGCGTAGTACCACATTTGTTAGGCGCAGATATGCAGACACGCAGTTGCGTACACATCATTGTTAGGACACGCCCACTATCGCAGATGGAGGGTAGGGGGAGGGTAGGTGGAGAGTGGGTGGAGGAG
>NW_014578689.1:27818-35312 GCF_000485595.1 Priapulus caudatus
TATAAAGGCATTATTTAGTAAATAATGACTTTATACGCTAAATAATGTGCTAAATAATATGTTTACCGTTGGCACCCCATATAGGTGTAAGCATTGACACTTCCATAAAATGACAGTGGTCCTTTTATCATAATTGTGGGGTTGGTACATTACTACATTCGACATTCTATTACATTCTATCAAGAGCGGATAATACCTATTATAATAGGTATTATCCGCTCTTGATTCTATGTGGCTAGGGAGAAAGGAAGCAGCTGTCAGCTGCGGACAAACACTGCTTCACGATTTATGGCCTAAATCGTTTTAGCTCACAATGTTCCTAGTTACCTCCGCCCAACGGAGTTGGAGGAGGTTATGTGATCGCTCTCGTGTGTTACTGTGTTCGTGCGATTGATATTAGCGCGTCGAGTCAGCGAGCCAGCCAGCGAAATTTTTTCCCCACTTGAGTTCCGGACCACAGCCAATCAGCGCACTCCATTCACTCGACTTCCTCGAAGCAACAATGTAAAATGAATACACACTATCCTTAACCCTAACCCGTACCCGAACCCTAACACTAACTATAATCCAACCATATATATACGAACCATATATTACAAAACACTATCTATGGTGGGTCCGGAACTCAAGTGGGAAAAAAAATTTCAACGGACGCACGGACGATCATGCGATTCTACAAGCTGCATCTGACTATGTCAGATGAGCTAATAATGATAAACATATTTATCAAACGCCTTACCCAGAATTTATTCTAGCCTTTTCCACAAAGTTCCGTGGTCTGACCAGACCCTCCTTAGGTGGTGCCACTGGACTCAGGGCGAGTCCATTGGCTTCGATTCCGTTTAACAGGAGACTGTTATCGAACGAGTGATTGTTGGCGGCAGCGCCTGGTGTGCCGCCATCGTTGGCATTGAACTGCAGACTGGCTGGTGTGCCAGGGCTGCGAAACGTGCCCTGCAAACCAGAGCAGAACTATAAAACCACGAAACTACTGCAATCAAGCCACACGTGCATGCAAATTTATGCACCTAGCACGTACCTGTGTGCATGTCACCATCAATACATTTTCTTGTCGTAGGATGTTTATAGCCGACTTAGTGATACTGCAATATAGCTTGCTATTACTATTTAATGATATACGATGTAAATTGGATTGTTTGTCATAGAAATTACAAGCATGAGGAGAAAGTAGCAGTTATTAAAAATAAAATTAGAAATTTTAGTACAATAATGATGCCAAACCAATAACCAATTATCAATGAATCAATTAAGAGTACCAAATCATACAAATTCCATGAGAAAACTTAATAACCCTATAAAATTATTTCAAAATTTCAAGAATTTGCATACAGAGAGTATGTAGTGAATTTATAAATTAGAATTCAACCTTCATCAAAGTCACAAAACGTTCATCATGCACACTCTATCTACATCTGGTGCTATCGCAGCATCATTTGCATGTTACTGCCATAACTTGGGAGGCATATTGTCATTGCATGCGTCGGCTTTTTACCACAATTGCCTCACAGGCTTCACGTTATTAAGGTAAATATTTACAAAACTATCAGTTATGTGGAATAAGTGCTTATCCACACTTATGTGGCAAGCACATATATATAAAACAAAGGAGGAAAACATTACTGTTGCAATCTAATTAATAGGGGTGCAACGAATCACAACTTCACGGTTCGGTTCGGTTTTCGGTTTTCACATTTCGGTTCGGTTATTTTCGGTTCGAATATTTGCGATCAATTACAAATCTTATAACACCAAACAGAAGTGCAAATTTAATAATCAGACTGGTTTATAAATATTAAATAATAATGTCACTAAAATTCTTTGAACAACAAACCTTTAATATACAATACCCAAATGTTAGGGCAAATTCAACAAAACCTTTGTACAGGAATATATCGTATATATATACGTCGTATATAAGAAGCGTATATATCGGGTATATATAAAATGTGGAATCGAAACCGAGCCGAAAACGGAACGACGGTTCGAATATCCGAATGGTGGCGCAAAAACCGTGGTTTTCGGTTAACCGCGGTTAACCGTTACACCACTACTAATTAATGAACCATAGTTGTTAATGATACCTCTCTAGTTTTTTTATTTAAAAATTTCAATATATCTATTGTAGAAATAACTAAGAAGTTAGATTTCACATGTTGAATTCATGCTGTGAGTCAGTAAGTGTAATTGTATTATAAGTAAGTAAAGTGTAACTGTAAGTAATTTCCACTAAGGCAAATGAGAAAACGTTATACATTCAACGTGTGTGATATTCTATAACTGATGCGTATTTCACATCTCCATCAAAGATTGCTACTCATCAAATATTTTTAAGGAGCAGCCATTCAACACCGCCTTGTGACTTTCTTCACGTTTGATCATCAATCATGACCATATCACCATCGTCGTCGTCACCATCATTATCATAATCATCAACATCATCATCACCATCATAACTCCGCTAGAGGTGAACACCACGATGGTACCTCTCTACATCCGACGCACGCAGCTGACTGCTGTTAGTTAACACGCATGTATTCCTCACTAGGTTGTACTATATAGCACTGCTAGTGCGCTAGGGGAGGCGGAGGGGTGACACATGCCAGGGTTAGCTCGGGTAGGGGAGTTCATACGCTTCTGATTAGTACATGCCGACACGCTGACTAGTAAGGGCAGGCGGTTCATTACTGATGGGTATGGCACTCCTGGATACTTGTAGTTCCAGTAGCCTAATGGATCTGCTGCCTGGTACTCCAGATGTTCAGAGCTCTTGCAGGCCTTCATGGTACCCTGTCCCAACAGAACTCGGCAGTTGAGCCGTCTTCACCGTGCGGGAAAGGATGTGGCAGCCAGGGTACCTATTCCTCCATCACATTCTTACCACATTTATCCACCGCATCCCTACCACATTCAACCATGCCATTGCTATCTCATTCATTGATTCAACCACCCCATCCCTACCACATTCATCCACTGCATTATTACCTCATTCAACCACCTATTTCTGCCCATTCAATCGCCCATCTCTTCCTTATTCCACCACCAGTCTCTACCTTAGTGATGTAGAGCATTCCTGTCCCATCCATTCACTCCCATCCATAGCTTACATCTTAACATTACTACCCTTCCCATCTACAGACGTGTCTACACCATGTTTCCCTGCAGCACATGTAGCAATGTCACCATCTATTAATTATTCCCATCTATCAACTGCTGCATCAATCTCTACCAAATACCAATCAGAAAAATCAATCATCATCCTTATCTAGCTGCTGAACAGCATATAAAATATGCGCCGAAACCAAAAACCCAATCACAAGCGCTGCACATCGTAACTAAAAATATACGTCCATCAATCCAGCAGATATTACATCATAAACACTCAATCCATCAAGTAAATGTAAAAACAAATCCTGTGAAAACAACTCAATTTTTTCATATACTCATATTAGATATTAAGCTTCAACGATAAATTCCAACAATGGCGACGACGTGAACTAACAGTCACTGTATTGCTACATGCATGACCGGAGATCTCCAAGGCAACTGCCTCCAATGTTTGACTAGCTACAACCAAAGTGTTACATATCAATGTTGATTATAGCCGCCCCGGCTCAAAAACGGTTCTACTGTAAGCCACTCAGCAGCTCTGCGTTCGTGTTGAGAGTGGCTGCGTAGCGGCAGCATAGTATTACGACAGCTTGATACCACGACAGCATCACTACGGCCACGAGCATCTGTAGTCTGTACTGCTGGCGTAATCGCGCCTACGTACCTGCGGGGTACCGGGCGTGGGGGTGCGCTGGCCGGATATGTTTTGAGCTTGACTCGAGGCAGATGTGTTTAGACTGTCCCTGCCCGTGTCTTGTACGTGCAGCTTGTTCTCCGGCTTTTTGCCTTTCCGAATGTCCTTTGCCGTAGGCGGTATAAGTAAGGAGAGCTCCTCTGGATGTCTGATGCCTGTATAAAACGCGCTGAGACTGAACAGCTGTCACATACAGTCACAAGGATTTCAATCCGCAATATCTGAATACAATTTTATATTTACTATGCAACCGCCCCCATTTTTTACCTCACAAAGGTTAGTACAATGGAGATATTATTAATCATTATTATGGTATTTTTTTAGGCCGGATCATAATTTATATCTATTATAAACAATTCAGCCAAGTTCTCCAATTTGTCACTACTAACCCAGACAACCATAATGCACCTAAATATAGTAAAGGGTGATTTTCATATACGGATTTGACATAAGCTTGAGACAGCGTGACCCCCTGAAAATTCTGTTACACACGATTAAAAAAAATCAACAAGAGCCGCAGAGCGTCTGGGCTCATCTGAGGTCTGTTGCTACGGTTATAAACGTAACATTTCAGTCGATCGTAGTGACACCTTTGTTAGGCGCAGATATGCAGATACGCAGTTGCGTACACATCATTTCAGCAAACATTTTTTTTATTGCAGAGAGAGAGAGAGCGAGAGAGAGGAAGAGAGAGAAAGGGGGGCGAGAGAGAGAAAGAGAGAGAGAGAGAGAGAGAGTGGGCGAGAGGAGAGAGAGGGAGAGAGTCAGTCAGACTAAATTGTTTATAAACAAATAACACCCACGCGGCGCGCTACTGTATCAGTTACGTAATTCTTCTCACTCTGTTCGGATAGATGGCGTGCATACTGACTAGGTGCAGGGAATAGATAATCCGAACTAGTTGCTACCTTCGTTTAGCCCATGCTGTGATGGGTTTGTCTATATTCAGGCCGGTACAGGAGATAATTTGCATATTTTGTCACGTGGTTTGTGTTATAACCAATCAGATGTAACCACCTTCTCCACCACCTTCACCACCACCTTCTCCACCAGCTTCTCCCTTCTTCCCTTCTTCATTCTCCAAGCATCAGCTTCTGCCCGCCTGCCCTTCGCTTCTCCACCAGCTTCTCCCCTCCTCCGCTCTCCCATCCTACCTTTCCCTTCTCCCCTTCCTCCTTCTCCACTAGCTTCTCCCTCCCTTCTCCACTAGCTTCTCCCCCTCCTCCACACACCTTGTCTCCCTTCTCCCTCTCCTCCTTCTCCACCAGCTTTCTCCCCTCCCTCTTCTCCACCACCTTCTCCCTTCTCCCTTCCTCCTTCTGCCACCAGCCTTCTCCCCCTCCTCCTTCTCCACCACCTTCTCCCTTCTCCCCCCTTCCTCTCTCCTTCACCATCGTGCTTCACAGTGGAAGTGGACGTCACGAACACGCGATTAGCATCTGATTGGTTATAACACAAACCACGTGATAAAATATGCAAATTAACTCCTGTAACCGGCCTGAAATATAGACGAAAACCCTGCTGGGGTACTCAATCAGCCACCCACACGATCTGCGAGGTAGGCCTATTAGTGTTGTTGGCCTTAATCAAAAACAGAACGTTTGCGTAAGTGCTATTGACATTGTATTCCCAACGTACAGAATCTCATATAGAGAATGAAGTTCATATATGATTTAAGGCGGCGTAAACGTTGTTCAAGTAAGTTTTGCATGCAGAATTTCACTGTGAAAATTTAAGTCTTCCACAATCACACAAAGTACCATCAAACACAGTTTAGTCCTTTGTTAACAGTCAACAAATCCCATGTTTAACCCTCCTCTTGAGGGTCAAAAGGTTATCAGACACTTACTCTTCGCACGTCAGTGGAAAGCAGCATTTCATGGTCCCTTTTCAATAAAGTGATAAAAATGTAGGTCAGTGCCTGAAACAAAAAAAGTTTTTCACTCTGTCCATTAGGCCATGTCCCTCAGAAAACTGTCTGATATCTGACTTTCGCCTCACTGCCCTTTGACCTGTGACCTCCAATTTCGCAGCTGGTGAGGGTTTCCTGCCCATCACACTATAACACCGAATATTAAGAGCATAGGTCGAGCCGTCAGAATTTGTGCCGCAATTCCGTATTTCCTCCTATACTTAAGTTAAGGGGGAAATATTAACCCATCTGTTGGCCCACATCTTGACCTTGACGGGCCTTGACCGCCCAAATTGGTCATCCCGAGTCGCTTTTCACGATAACCCCCCCCCCCCCCCCCGACGTCCCGAATATCGTGACCGGTGACGTCGAGCGTTAAGATTTGTGCCAAACTGTTGACGGACGGACGGACGGACGCACGGACGCACGCTCATGCGATTCTACAAGCTGCAACTGACTTCGTCAGATGAGCTAAAAACAGAATTGTACTTTCAGTGTTTAAACAAAATGATTCTGCAGAATGCACTTGACAATATTACAATAATTTATGTAATTTAGGGACACTTTGACGTGCGTGTAATTTCTATCCCTAAAGGCATTACATCCGTGTAGGCAGATTATGCTGGATAGCTGGATTATGTTGGATACGTACCTAATTCCTTGCTAATGCTCACGACGGTCGCAAACACCTTCACAGAGAAGTCAACTCGCATGTCGACGTACTGCAGGTCTGGAAGCTGTATGTGCAGAACCTTGTGCATCGGAGTGAAGTGCAGCACAGCGTCGGCCTGCACGCCGTACTGATCGAGCGTCGACCGCGTACGCGACAGCCACATGTTTTTCTCCGGCCACCAGAGGGCGTGTCAGACCAGTCCTGTTGAAATGTCGGACATACCTGAAGCAGGACGGGTTCGTTTGTTCACGACTGCACGCATTCCACGGTTATGTACGCACACATGCAGACCATTGCATTTAGTATATCAAAACCGCTGTTGTTGGAAACGCACCTAAATCCAAGCATTTAGGCTTTATGTTATAATGACACTGTTTGAATGTATTTTTTAATTAGAATGATCAATCCTCGTGTACTGAGCCACACAGATCAAGTTCTAGCATTAATGGTAATCGCAGTTGACTAAGACCCACACACAAAATCTACAGCAAATTTAATGCATGTGTGTCACCTGACCAATAACTATATCAAGCAGTAAGTTTTCGTTTCCGAGAAAGGTATTTGGCCCTAGGTGTATGGGGTGCCAACGGTAAAAATATTATTTAGCAAATTATTTAGCGTATAAAGTCATTATTTACTAAAATAATGCTTTATATAATAAATAATATATTATATGTTAAATAATGTATTATTTGCTAAATAATACATTATTTAACATATAATATATTATTTATTATATAAAGGCATTATTTAACATATAATATATTATATAATTATATAATATATTATATAATTATATAATACATTATTTAACATATAATATATTATATCAGGTATTCTTTCCCCATCAAAAGCAATCAAGGTAACCATTGCCCTTTACCACATTGTAACTTCTGTACATTGTAACACTGTAACATTGTAACACTTGGTAACATTGTAACACAATTGTAACTTTACCCAACTTATCTAGTGATGGGGTACCCACTATAGTTGCCCATAAATTAATGCTACTTGGCAGAAATGCATGTACAAAGGCAGCAACCGCAGTGCCCAAGGTGGTACTCCGAACGCCCAAACCCTTTGGCT
>NW_014578689.1:36858-48334 GCF_000485595.1 Priapulus caudatus
CGGATTGTTACGAGTTATTACGAACACTTTACGAATAGATACGTATACTTTACGTATTCTTACGTATTGCTTACGTACGATTTGGGAAAAGCTGCAAAATTGAACACGTCATTTTCAGTTGTTATCAAGAGTTGTTCTCTCATATGCCATGTTGTCTCTCTGGATGTCAGTTGATGATAGATTGAGATTTGCGGGTGATACTCCATTAGGAGTGTTCCCAACTTTAATGTCATTAATGATCATAATAACATATATATATATGTACCAGGAGTAGATAATAGGTATATATATATATATATATAGCTGATATATATATATGGGCATGGTCATATATTAGTTTGTGGTTTGATGTCATTTAGGTTAGGGTTAGGGTTAGGGTTTGGATTATCAATCATTAATCATTAATGATATCAAAGTTGAGAACACTCCTAGTGGAGCGTTAGCCAGATTTGCAGGATTTTTATATACTTTTTGCCAAAAAATCGTAAGGACTCGTAAATACTCGTAACTAACTCGTACCTATTCGTAACAACACGTAAACAGGTCGCAACTAACACGTAAAAGCTTCGATGAATTGTAATATATCCGTAACAATCCGTAAAAGCTCGTAAAATGCCCGTAAGTTGCTCGTAGTTATCCGTGACAACTCTTAACAAATCGTGGAATTTTGCCGTAAATACATCGTAATAACTCGTAATAATCCGTAATAAACCGTAATTAGCTCGTAACAACACGTAAATCGCTCGTAAAAGTGGCTGAATCGTAAGGATCCGTGTACTTTTACGAATTGTGCGATCCGTAAGGACTCGTAAGAAAAATCCGTGTATGTGAAGGGGGTATTTAAGTATTGTAAAAATTACGTTCAATCTATCTGGGTTGGAGGGGAATATGACTTGTGTAAATACTAATAGAATATAGGGCACCGTAATCAAAACACTGTTATTCTTACACAATACTGAATCATAACTGCTATTGGTACCCCAATGGTTGATTATCCAATAGCAATGTGTTGACTATGTGTTTATTATAGCACCAGGGTACTGCAACTAAAATGGATTCTAGCGGCAACTGATTTTACTGTAAAAACAGAATGTGCAACAGTATTTAGATTTCTTGACTTCAGTTCAGGGTATTCTTTCACCATCAAAGCAATCAGGGTAACATTGCCCTTTACCACATTGTAACTTTGTACATTGTAACACTGTAACATTGTAACACTGTAACATTGTAACACATTGTAACTTTACCACAACTTATCTAGTGATGGGGTACCCACTATAGTTGCCATAAATTAATGCTACTTGGCAGAAATGCATGTACAAAGGCACAACCGCAGTGCCCAAGGTGGTACTCGAACGCCCAAACCCTTTAGCTCGAAGTTCTTAGTAGTAACCATTAAACCTCAACTGCACCAAACACTATGATATCAATAATGCAAACAATTAATCTCTGCTCTGATTTCTAGCTTCAGTTCTTCATGGTCTGCACAGTGTTCGCGCATGTCGAGAAAGACGAAGACGAGCATGCATTGCAGCTTTGTACCGGTAACGACAGAGTCGAAGCAGACAGCAAACCCGAAATGTGTTCACCATGTGATACTGCTGCTGCTATGAGCGGTCAACCTCCTTTCTGCTACTATACAGCAGGAGCACTTGCTGGCAAACAATCAATTCAGTAGATACCCGCACTCATACATTTTCTGCTCACATGCTTACTCGGTCGCTTTGCCTACCCGCTCTTTGACTCCCACCCCCTCTTCCGGTGTTTCAGTCTGTCATTATGCTGTCATTACCTCTCTCGCCCTCGCTCTCTCGCTCTCTCTCTCTCTCGCTCTCTCTCTCTCTCTCTCTCTCTCTCTCTCTCTCTCCTCTCTCTCCCTCTCTCTCTCTCTCTCTGGATGATTTTGTCATTTGTATTTCTTATTTGGTGACAATTCCACAATGACATCGACTAGAAAAAAGACATTACAGAGAGGCTAGTGTTTACTTACATTTTTAAGGCATTGCACCAGTGTAAGAACATGTGATTTTTTACAGATTTGCACTAAAATACATGCAACATCACGGCAATGGGACTTCCGTAAAATAAGCTCTACTTTATCGTATGCAATCAGGAATGTATTAATTGTTTATACTATATATATGTATATATATAATATATATATATATATATATATATATATATATATATATACACATACGAGTATATATACATATACGAGTATATATATTATACACTCCTGATACAATGTCGCATTTTCTCTATAATGTATGATTGCATAACTATATAAAAACTGAAAACAAAACATTGCATGGGATACGCGTTAATATAGTCACTAATGACCATCTCGAGGTTATTCTGTACTTGTTGTAAGTACTGTTGGATCTAATCAAGAGCGTATAAAGAAGGCCTAATGCGTCTGGCCTGGAAATCCTCCCCACGCACACACCTGCAACTCTAGTCACACTAGTAAGCTCGCCGTTTATATACTTCATCACGCTCATATTTCATAAAACGACGTGCATCAACGGCTCACGTTTTACAACGTGTGTGAGCCTTTAGTGCTGCTAGATCCACCTATTCAGTCTGTTTTACTCGGCCACCTATAATCGAGCAAATACTCTCATTCATTAGCAACTTCGCAGGCAGGCACAACCCGTGGGGGCTTGTTAGAGCAAGCACGGAGGCTTTAAATGCGCTGCCGTGGTATTTCAGCCCTTCCCATTCTTCTCTGGCGTGTGCGACGCCCGAGGATGTACAGCAACTGTCCATAAATCTCGACTGCAAACAATCTAAACGTGAGGCAGTTCTAGGCTGCCGAAACCCACTCAGCTTATTGGAAACCGAGGAGAGGGCTAACGCGAACATGAGACGATAGATCGTGGCGGTGAGAGGGAGGCGCTAGTAGATATATAGTCAGAGAAGCAGCAAGCACGAGAGGGAGAGAAGGAAGGAAGGGGTGGGCGAGACGAGAGACAGAGAGAGAGAGAGAGAGAGAGAGAGAGAGAGAGACGGAAGGGGTGGGCGAGACGAGAGAGAGAGAGAGAGAGAGAGAGAGAGAGAAAGGAAGAGAGAGAGAGAACGAGAGACAGAGAGAGAGAGAGAGAGAGAGAGAGAGAGAGAGAGAGAGAGAGAGAAGGAAGGGGTGGGCGAGACGAGAGAGAGAGATAGAGAGAAGGAGAGAGAGAGACACACAGGGAGAGAGATAAGAGATGAAAGACGAGAGAGGAGAGGGAGGAAGAGAGGGAGAATGGGAAGTAAAGGAGAAAAGGAAGAAGGGAAAAGGATATAGGGATAGACTTATATAAAGACAGACGCAGAGACGAAGAAAGCTAGATAGAGGGTAACGGAGAGAGAGAAGGTGGAGGAAGAGCGAGTGGGGTGGAAGAACTTGTAAGGTGTATCTTGAATCAGCTAGCAAAACATCGAGCTGTTAAAAACCAGCACACTGGCCTCCTCTACACACTACAACTACCATTCATTTTATTTTATTTATTTATTTATTTAGGCAATTATCCATCATATACAATACAAAGCATACTTTTACAATAAAATTCTGAATTCATAAAATTGGATAACTACCAAGGATATATACACAAAAAGCATGACTAGCACACTGAATGCATACAGTAGTAAATACAGCAGCCGTAGTTCTAAGTGCCGCCCAGTAGCATACACGTGTTACTCATTCATTGAATAAAAATACAATCTAGTACTATCTGCCAACCCACAAAAACGAGGTGGAATAGGGTATCCCCCAAGCATGGCTAAACAAGACTCCAGTCGGCCTATTCAGCATCCACGCACCCACGCAGAAGCTTGCTCCCTAGAGAGCATTCCACGGAGATGAATTAACTTTTAACATATGGTGCAATATCTCAGCACTTCAGTACATCTGCCGTGCACTGCGGTACGCACTTAGCCATGCTACAGATACACCACGGATGCCGAGATGTTCACGCATCAAAACACAATTTAATACCAGCACGGCTTCTCTTTTATCTGTCGCCATTTCTAGTGATTGATAGGAAAGGAACGGGGAACAGTAGCAGAATCCAAGAGTAGCTAGCTGTAACTGAATTAGTTATTTCCCCGTATAGTAGAAACGCTTGGTACGTATTGATATTCTGATCATGTGAGATGCACTGGCTGAACTCACAGTGGAAATATATCAAATATGTTCTTAGATCAAAGGCAGACTTTGTGATACTATTTTGTTAAAGAAATATGTTTTTGCACTGGGGAAAAACATGGTTAGAACTTAGAATTTACTAACTATCTAAAGTATTTAGGTCCTAACACACTGACCCACTATGGTTACACACCGTTACAGTGTTGCTACTGGTTTGTCGCAATGTAAGTGGAATGAAGGGAATATGAATTAGGTGTTCAGTAGCCTGTTTACCAATTTCAGAATTCATAAAATATTTTTTATCACACTTAAAAGTAGGCAGACTAGCTTTCTTCCATGTTCCACTATAATTAGTAATATAAATTGGCTAGAATTTCAGAATTAATAATCAGTTGCACTTTATATCAAGAAATGATAGAATATAGGTTATAATTGTTGATGGTGTTGATTAATGATAGACGTTGATTGTAAATGCTAGATATCCCACAAAAATAGATAAGATTATTAGTCTTATACCACAAAACGCTCCTTTTGACTTTTGATGATTATTGATTTGTTTTTATAAGTGATTATCAAATGGTTAACTTGCTGCAGCAAACGATCAGCTATTTTTTCTGATATTTCAAATATAAATTACCATTGGGATATCACTAACTATAATAATCAACTTGGTTCCAGTTAACTTGCTACCTGTACCGATGTCACAGTGCTTGTGTATTTTGAATTTTACATATTAAGTCTTCTTTCATGAACACTCGGTTTGTAAATTGAGTTTCACGACAGACACCCTAGAAAAACGTCAGAACAGGTTGCAAACTGTACATGCTGGAAAACCAGTCACAGCTGAATTAAAGTAATGAGCATTCATTCAAGGTTTACTCAATCTATGGTGCGAAAAATTCTACATGCTTTGTGTATGCCTGAATCCATGCGTTCATTTTCCCCATATGACCAGTAGCACCAGTGCATTCATGAGATGTATCCATATCCAAATTCATGCAGACTTCTTCACAAACGAGACGGCTGGTAAAACATCAACTAATGAATCTTTGATGCTACAATGAGGCATCCTCGATTCGAACGTTTCCAAAATACGTAAAGAACGACTATTTACAGTACTTCCTGGCTCCTGCCATATATGCTTTTTTTCTGGTGGACTGATCCAATAAGCAGATTGCAAATATAGTGTAAAGGTTTATTAAGAAACAACAATTATTAACATATCATCACCATGTCATGGATTACTAGTGGCGAGCGTGATCATCAATTTAGTCGAAATCTGGTGATTGATCGAAGAACGGTTTTATTTGAAATTGAATAATTCCTCTATCGGAGTAGCTGCATGTGCAACCTGTTTGCCTGCCCATAGTCTAATCGTGTCATTCACTGATGCGATGAATTTGAGTATATAATCCCATCAATTCCTCATGTATTTACTCTGCTTATATATATACACGGTCACCAGTTTTAAAAATAAACACGTTGTTCATCTGGATTGCATGTTTTATTTAAACTGAGTCTAAATTCAGTCGTTTTGATTAGTGATGATCGAAAATGATATATCATTACTTAAACAACAACAATGGTGCTATACAATGTTATTTCTACTGTCACATACTTGGTAACTTTATCTGGTATACATAATTAGGGTAAGTTAGGGAAGATTGGCTATGGCTATCTTGGCAAATCCATTCGTGGCAGAGTCATGTATTTTGCCAAATCTATTTGCTTCCACAAATAATTTATATATGTTATGACATGTCCAAATTTCAGCCCCAAATAACACTTTTCTAACAACAACGTCAGTACCGTGGTACCACCAACCAACACTGAATTTCACGCAAGTGTTTAGAGACCTTTTAGCACCTTACTTGATTACTGAGCACTATCCTGCTAAGACTGGCAATGACAGTAGCCTGAGGCAATGCGTGTATGCCAAGCAAATCAAGGACAGGAATTTACTATACACCCAACCCAAACAGTGAGGTCCATGCTGTGTCCGACAGATGACTTCACTTTGTCGCACTGTACATCAATAGATGTGAGTTCACACATGCTACTAGAGACAACAATCATATTCCCCTACCATGCCCAACTTATTTTTTTCTCAGACAGGTACCTTGTGAAATGTATGAATCAACAACTAGCGAAACTAGATGGAAATCAGATATCAGGATACAGGACCACTTCTTGCCATTTTCCCTACTTTGCAAAGCGTGTCTACATTTGCGAGTGTGCCCGTGCCACTACATGTGTACGTGTATGTGTACGTGCGTGTGTGTGAATTACTAATTAAGCTCAATGGTACAATTTGTAACCTAAAACACCATACTAGAGAGGACATGAAAAGGTCCCTATCGCATCACTCAACTATGAATCACAGTGTTCCCATGGCGTTTTTTGGTGTTTTTTGCGCGTTTCGAGGTCCTAGCAACGTGAGCACAGCAGGTCCTAGCCCAGCTAGGGAGGTCCGGGGGCATGCCCCCCAGAATTAAAAAAAAAGGTGCAATTTGGTGCATTCTAAGCTATTTTGGTGCATTAGCAAGAACAGTGATTTTCATCAGCAAGGTGGTGTTTTGGACAAATTTCTGTGTGGCGGCTGAGAATTTGAGCGAGACGGCCCGCCTCGCTCGTGTCAATGCAGGGGAAACACTGAATTATATAACACAGTGCAGGGTGCAAAATTAACACCAGCACAGAGTCAAATACTCCCCGATTTACTGTCTGACTCCCTGATTTGACATATGCAGAAGTCCGTGTGACTCCCTAAAAAATTCAGCTATACTAACTAGTTCATTCCAGAGCACGGCCTGGCGGAATCACCATGTTTTTTCAGCAAATGTCCAAAGAAAATTTGGCAGACGTGCATTGCAGAAGTGCTAGCATTCTAAATCTAAGAAAAGCATGCTTAACATTACATAGCTCCTTCTTATTACTATTTACACTTTCATCTGCAAAGGCTTCATCTTGCACTATCAAAATATTTTACATATTTAAAATGTCCTACTCTTCAATCACTTATAACATTTAAGATGTGAAGACTACAAAATACACACTGCACCCTAATAAATTATCAAGTATACTCAGTGGCTCACTTCACGACATCCCCATCCCTGTGCTCCTCACTCTCCCCATCTCCCTCTTCCCTCCAACACCCTTCTCTCCTCTAACCGTACCAAAGTAATGAGCTTATCTACTTAGCCATTCAACCACGACCTTCAAACTCCAATAGATAACACACGACTGTAGATTCTGAGCAAAGACTACTTGTTCCTACCTAGCTCTTCGACGAGACGGAACATGACTCCACCGATGTGAAGGTCGCCCATCACTCGCAGAGTTCGGGAGATATCCAGATCTGTCACATGGATGGTAAGCTCCCAGCTTCCATCGATGAGTTTGCCATCGGCCATCATTTTGACGGCGGGGTGTGTGTGTCGCCCAGTAACTTAAAGCTTTGTTTTCGATATATCAAAGTGCACCTAGAAAATAAAACGTCAGGGTTCTAACGTGCCACCCAATTCGTTTTCCGTGTATAGTTTCGAAATAACATAGCGCACCTACAGTACAAAGTTAAACATCATGAAGAGGGTTTCATGTACCATCTTGGCATCGAATTCGGCACCTTGATTCAATCACCACTTGCACCATTGTTGATGGGAATGGTTACGCAATACGTGTAAAGTTTGATGTAAATAAACCCACTTCAAATAATTGTTATTTTGAGAACGTAGTGAGTATTGTTAAGCGAGAAGGAAACTTGTGGCTAGGGAGGGGCTATACTTATAATACCTAAGCAAACGTTATTGTATTTAATTTTGACCTTTCATAGCTCTAGAACTATAGCCTTTCGCTCTGCTACATGTGTGATGTGGCAGTGTCTGTGGCAGAGCGAAGGGAGTCTAGGGAGAGCATCAGTGTTGTAGGTCTCGAGGCCGGTCTTGTCATCGAGACCAGACTCGAGACCGTTTTCCTTGGTCTCGGTCTCGGTCTTGGCCTCGGAGTGCAATGACTCGGACTCGGACTTGAGCCCTCCGGACTCGAGGACTCGGGTCGAGGCCGGCTCGAGGCCACTACATACATAGTACACAACTGTACATATTGTAACACGCAGTTTACAAGAATTTAAAACTAAAACTCTTAGATTTTCTAGATACACGGCCTAATCTTGTAACGTTTTCAATGGCTCGATTAAGATTCTTGTCCCTTTGGTTTGAATCTGCTGTCACTTCGTCCCTTTGCACTTTTTCTACCACTTCTTTCTCTTCTTCTACCACTTCGAAGGTACTAGCACTCTCTCATTTGGTTCAACAAGCCATGTCATTCACATAAAACAGAAATGGATTCGATACTTTGACACGTTTCGTATGACTCGTGTCTTTGTGTTTTCGGCTGACTATGGCAATGTTTCATGTTTATAAACATTGACGTCATATATGTGCACATGCGCAGTTTAACGGTTGGCAGCAAGCAGATGCGTGATATTGTTCGATACAAGCACACGCACGCACGCACGCACGCACGCACGTATGCACGCACGTGTACGTACACACGCACGCACGCACACACTTATGCACGCACGTGTACGTACACACGCACGCACGCACACACTTATGCACGCGCACAGGTACGTGCACACGCACGCACGCTCCCCATGCACGCACGGTACGTGAACACGCACACACCACGCCACGTCTATGCGCACATGCATAGCACGCACGCACACACTGTGTTACCAGCACACACCACGCCACGCGACGCACACATGCAACACATGTGTACCCTGCCACACGCAACACACGGACGCACGCACGCGACGAACGTGTACCTGCACACGCACGCCATGCACGTGTACCGGCACACACATGGCGCCACGCACACATGCACGCTCGTGTAAGTTTCACGACGCACGCACCACGCTGTACGTACGCACGCACACACTCAAAGCCACGCACGTGTACGGTGCACACGCACGCATGCACACATGCAACGCCGTATAACGTGCCCACACGCACCACGCACGAACGGTACCTGCACCACACCACGCCACGTAACGCTACGCACGCACACATGCACACACGTGTACCTGCACCACGCCACACACCGCACGCACGTTACGCACGCACGCACGAAGTGTACCTGCAACACGCACACACGCACGCATGCCCACATAGTACGTGCACAACACACGGACGCACGACGGCAATGCACGCTCGTTAAGTTCACACGCACGCATGCACGCACGAATGTACGATACACACGCGACGCACGTACGCACGCACGCCACACATGCACACACGTGTACACTGCCCACACGCACGCACGCAACGAACGTGTACCTGACACACGCGCACACCACGCACCGCCACGCACGACGTGCTTAAGTGTCACACAACGCACACACGAACGCATGCACACATCGTGTACGCTGCACACGGCACGCACGCAGCCCGCACATGCACGCGCACTACCGATAAACAGCGCTTTTATCAAAAAGACATGTCGGTCATTACATCTGTACAATGTCAAGGCAGCACACGCTGTCGCTTTCTGCCAAACTACACAGCAGTTACACGTGACCTAGACCTATGACGCACTGAAACATCCTATACACTTCGAATGTCTACGATGCACTGTTGCGATTTTTTTCCTTTTTTCCGATGTTTCCCTTTTTTCCCGATTTTTTCCCTTTTTTTATCAAAACTGGACTCAGACTCGGACTCGGGTGGTGTGGACTCGGACTCGGACTCGGGTGGCGCGGACTCGGACTCTGACTCGGGGGGTGCGGATTCGGACTCAGACTCGGACTCGGGGGGTGCGGACTCGACTACAACACTGGAGAGCATGTCCAGTAATAAACATCATCCTATCCAATCACCGTCCTGGACATATCATCTCTATCCTTGAACCAGTTCTAGAGCTAGACCTGTCAGCGTTATCGGAATCCTTGCAAGAAAAACACGCATTACAACTTGAATTTACATGGATACGATAGTATTAGTATTACAGTATTAGTATAGGCTATAGCCCCATCAAAAAGGTTTACACGGGTAACGATATCGTATCTGACTCTATTACTGATACACTGCCTATCGTCGGGTTACGAGGGAATCGTTATCGTTATCGCTACCAGTACCACTAAGTAATATTTATATACAAGTTAGGTATGTTCCTTGAACCACAATAACATGTGCCGATTGAGACTGCGTTCAAATAGGATCGTGGTTATCAATCGCAACTATTAGTATTAGTATTACTGCTACTGGCACCTACCTGATTAAATTTTACACACTCTAAAATACTTCTATCGGACCCAGCACTGAAAAATTTCCGATGCGAATGTAAACACGCAGGCATGAAACTAATCTGAAAGTACACACCCTTCTCAACTTGACGCGGGTCTTCCGGCAAGTGACATCAATCAATATGGCCGAACGACACCCACAAATCTTATAGCGATTCTGATTGGGTACTATTTTGTGACGCACACCACTTGTGAAAAGCGAAGAGACGAAAGGCAGACGGAGCGGTCTCCGGTGGCGCAATCACATATGAGAGAAATATATGCTTGTAATACTATATATATGTAGAAAAGCGCATGTATTTACATCATTACATCAGCAAAAGTACGCCATGCGCTGGGTATAGACTATGTATAGTGGCATGTAAAGGGTGCCGGAAGCAGGGGCGTGTACAGGATTTGCACCGGGGGGGAAGGGGTCTAACCGTAACCCAAACTTGCGAGCACGCGAAATTTTTTGAAATTAGACCCCCTTAGATGCGTTTTCTGCGCGAGCAGGGGCCGGACGGGGGGTCCGGACCCCATGGACCCCCCCCCCTGTACACGCCCCAGGGAAGTGGAGGGGGCATAACTAAACTTTGCTCGTCGATCATACATGCTCTTACATAGCAGGAGTAAAGCGAAAATTCGTAAAGTTTGAGAAACTATGACCTCGAAACACGACCCGCCTTTACAACTTTTTTTAAAGAATGCCATATATTTTCTAAGTTACGCATCGCTGTCAATATAATATTCTATGCATGCAGCTATCAAACCAGGGCCCAGGCCGTTGGGTGGGCAAATCCAAATATATACGGCTCTCGTGCCTGCATCGTAGGTGTGTGCCATAGATATCTTTGCTAAGTGTAGATATAGCATATATATTGTGTGGATATATCATATAGCACACACACACACGCACGCACACCCGCACGCACGCACGCACGCGCGTGCGCGCACACACGCACACGCACACGCACACACACACACGCACACGCGCACGTACGCACGCACGCACGCACGCACGCACGCACACACACACACACACACACACACACACACAC
>NW_014578689.1:48358-61814 GCF_000485595.1 Priapulus caudatus
ACGCGCGGTATCGTCATATAGGCTAATATCTCGCGAACGATTTGAGTTACATTTCTAAAATTCTAGATACATATAAACACATGTCTTAGCTAGGGTTTCTGTAAATTTTATATGCGTTACACACACACACACACACACACACACACACACACACACACACACACACACACACACACACACGCCTATATATATATATATATACGTATAGCTAGCTATATATATAATCAATAGCTCTTATTAGTATTTATTAGCTCTTGATATAATAACTATTCTACGTTTAAGAATTAACATGTATAAGAATTATTACACATTTCGTATATACATTCTTATACATCCTTCTTCGTACAAATTGTATACAATCTTTTAAATTTATATATATACGCTTATGGTAGCTATATATTATGGCTCAATATAACACTCGATTTACACGAGTTTGATTTACGCGTTTTGGGAATAACGCAATCAATCAATCAATCAATCGACTTTTCAATTGAATTGTCTTATATTATGATGAGTAAGCTTATAATTGACAGACTCCTGACGACGAGTGATCAGGAGCCTATATATAGCATCTAGCACCTAGAAGGAGGGATGTGGGCGGTGATGGGCGCATCCATAATAGCCACAGTGTAAGCCGGGCTCCAGTTACGAAAATACACACTACGCACGTTTTTTGAGGATGCATTGCTTTCACGTAACCCAGTTTTAAGTGTTGATGTGTCCATAATAAACAATCCAAGTAAGCGTACAGAAAAATCACAATAAACACACACACGCAGTGCGCACACGCACGAACTCACGCACACACACGAACGCGCGCACACGCATCCTAGCACGCGAACAAACAGTGCCGTAGCTAGCGCGGGTGGGGTTAATAAAATGAGGGTTTGCAATCGCTGATTATAGAGGGAGTAGGTCATTTGTGTGATGCATTTGATGCCACTGTTCTCTTTCTAAGAAATGCTTGTTGTTCCAACTGAGACGTCATCTCCCCAACATGAAAGCGCCTATATAATGAAGGTAGAGGCTTCCCGATTTTATTTCGATTTTGGAAATACCAACAATGGCATTTCCAATGAATCTGAGATAATTCTTACCCGAAGTTATGAATTTTAATTAAACCAGGAAAATAATGTATGAGAAACAGCTTTATATTGAACCCGCAATCTACAGCTATTACGCATACACTGAATGTAATATAGAGTTGTCGAAATTGTTAGGTAAAATCGTGCTCACTCGTATAAACCAAGCATGAAAAAATTCTAAAAAGAGGTCTAACCATGGAGAAGGATAGATCATAGGCGTCTCATATATCTTGTGTATCTGTGTACAGCACCGTGCGTGTGCTGACAGAGTCTGTGTTGTAATGGAGCGACGCTTGCGTAGAAATATTAGGCGATAGAGAGAACATAAATAGCAATTTCGTAGTAAATATAACTCACAGTCATTAAACATAATTTTACAAGCAGAAAAGCCCAAGTGTCCATAGGCAAATGCCCGTCACATGTGACTACCCGCATTTAATAACGTCAGACGAGCTAAATGCAGCACATAAACACAATACTCACCATAATACGCATTTTATTACAAAACACTACGGGTTGCTTCGAGAGTACAGATGACCGAGATGTACAGCGCATGAACAATATTTAATAGCAAATTGATGAAAATTATACAAGAAGTTCATCACACGCATATGGAGAGTGGTGGAACTGGATAGGAGGATGGCCACTGGGAAGAATTTAATAGGAGGATAGGCAGACGAATGGCTTCTCGGGAAAAGTTCAGAGAGAGGACGGTGAACAGCAAAAGTGGCCCCTGGATAAGGCTCGGGGCCTGGGGGGAGGAGGGTAGGCAGGAGGAACCTTATAAACAGTGACGGAGAGAAAAGGAAGTACGCGTATACTCAACTGTGTGTGTATACTGTGGTTCTCTCTATGCGTACGTGTCGTACTGTGTGCATGTGTGCGTGCGTGTGTTGTGAATGCGTGCGTGCGTGTTGTGTGTGTACTGTGGATAGCACAGTGTGTATAACTACGGCTGTATGTGTACGGCCTATACTGATGCTGCTCTTGAATGAAATACGGGTAAGATAATACCACGTAATAAGTTAACATACGTTTTCTTCTTACTCCAGAATCGATGAGTGTATTGCAGCTATACGTGTATACGGGACAAATAAACATTCCAGGCGTAGGCTAAAATAAGTGGAAGGTGACTAGAAGATCGAACCCCTGGGGTAGGCAACAAGAGGTGAAGACTGAGTGACAAGAGTATGACAGTCTGTAGGAGCGTACAAAGAAAGGAGAGCGCAAGGCCAGTGCCCCAGTAACAGATGACAAGATTATAAATAAGTTGTTTCAGGCTATCAAGCAAGAGTGATGGTCGTGACCTTTCACCTGAACATCTTTACCTTATCACACAGTCACGACATAGCTAAGTTTAATTTCAGAACAAACAACGACAAGATGAAACTGGCTGGCTGTTGCGGCAGCTACAGTTGGCTTGCTATAATATAGTTAAAATAGATATTGTATACAGTTCCTATATATATAATATCAAGAGTAGATAATAATAATTGTTAACAATTGTTATTATCTACTCTTGATAATATATATACATCTTCGGAGTTAGAATTGGATATGGATGCATGAGTGTATGGATACGTAGAGGGGCGAATAAGAATGAAAGGATCATTCGGCCATTCTACTTTACCTACAACCTACGTGCTACTAGACCGCTATCCACAATAGGCAACAGCATGATTCGCATTATTGTATCAAAAAATTCAATACTATCAATAAATAAATATAAAGGTTATACATCTGAAAGAATTCTGTATGATTACATATCTGAAATATAATACCATACAGTGAAATAAATGAGAATATTTAAAATGGCATAGCATATAGCATTTCAGCATAATAAACATTAATATTCAATTCCGCTCGTACAGGAAATGTATTACACAATATAAGTAAGAATGGACTATTGAGATTCTGACAACTTAATAATGCATAAATATTGATATATATATACAAGCATAGACATTTTATTGGTGGGTAAATGGTGTAGGTAATGCATCGAACATATATCCCACACTTGTTTTTCGTGGTCAGAGAATTCAACTGTGTACACAATTTTTAGCTCAGATTTCTGAAAATTTACCTCTCTGTAGGCTTGTATTTGTTATATGCTATAAATACTTTACTAGTAACTATTCTTGGACGGAATGACAAAAGATACATCGTATCACAGGTATTGCACAGAAGTGGATGGAATATGGATATGAAAGCTCCTCTTAATATGCTACGTGTGTCCTGCTGTATGTATACCTATAAATCTACTGTGCATAGTGATAGGTACCATGGCAATTCTCTAGTATAGCTATGTACTATAAATAATTCATGTTTCATGGGCGAATGCTGATGGTAATCGAAGTATAGGATGCAAGCTCACAACATAGAGAAATGTTCTTGTAGCTTCTCGAGCAGTTTTTTGGAGTCTATATGTTCAGGGAAGATGTCTAGAGACTTCTTCACACCTTTATAACTGCTTTGTAGGTCTCCAATCTAGCCAGAAAAGAAATGATATAACTCCATTACCGTTAATTACACAGGTACGTGTGACACGTTGAGCTAGCGCGAACCACTTAACAAACTCTAAACTTTAATCCGAACTCAACCCTAAGAATGAATGTAGTACATCGAAGATTTTAAGAGGCTTAATAAATATTAAGAATTTCACAGTGAATGACGAACAATAAAGAATTTAAATATTATTATATACATCATACAATTTGAAATATGCTTACAACATGAACCAAGAAAAAATATAATAAGCTAAACATTAAAATTAAAGAACCATCTATTGGTTTAACAACTAAAATTTAACCTACACTTCAAAGGAAATTATTAAACTTCCAGATTTTTCACAATGACTAAAAAATCATAATAGCACGAATATATGTATTAGAAATTCTAATATATATATTCGTAATAATAGCAAATCTATACATCACTATAACTATGACACTCTACCTACCTTCTCTGACAAAGTGGCAAAGTTATAATGTGGTTCAAACAGATGAGGACCATTTTGCATGGCTGACAGAAAGCAAGACTTGGCCTGTAGCAATAAGAACCAAAGTGTTAATTATAATGAAGATCCGACATTTCATTCATGAGTACTGGAGAATATCAATTGTATTAGGCATCATTCTTTAAATAATAGAGTTACAGATCATAGCGACCTTGGATTTATTACCTGATCTATATGTGACCAGTTCATCTCCAATACTCCCAAATTGTTATATGCCTCTGCATGATCATTATTGGAGGCAAGTGCCAACTTCAAGACCTGGTAGGCAAGACTGGTATCACCTATCCCCTGAAATGCAATATCGATAGTAACAACAGATCTAGCAAGAGGCCTATTAAATATTCTCTCTCTCCCTCTACCTCCCTTTCCCTCTCTCTCTCTCACTCTCTCCATCTGCGCCTCTCTCCCCTATCCCCACTCTCTACCCCGACTCCCCTCTCTCTCTCTCTTTCATAAATAGGCATCTGTTCTATAGAGATGGTGTACACTAACATAAGTTTCGAGACTCGTATATACAGGGATGTAGATTGGAAATTTAATTTTCAGCCTGAAAATTTTAATTAGCAAAACAGAGGAAGCTGAGCATGGCGCAGGCAGTAGGTCATCGCCATGCTAGGGCGGTCCGGGGGCTGCCTCGCCCGCGGCAATTTTTTTAACAAAGAATGGTGGCAATTTGTGGCATTTCTACCAGCTATTCTGACACGATTATAGGGAGGACTCTTGAAATCACCTGTTGTTCAATGTTGTCAAAAGCCGAACAACACGAACTATAATAGTGAAATCGGGGGGGGGGGCGGGTATTGAAATAGGGCGAAATTTTTTACTTAAATGCTCTAGACATAGATGATCCTTTTTCTGTTTCCGACCCGTCGCTTGCATTTGTTTTACTCAACATAAGCTGCCTTCGATGCGACCGAGATTGTGAATGATAAAAAAACACAGTGCCGAATGACAGTCAGTGCATGAGTCATGCACACAAACATGCAGCACAGACACACAGCAACGCGTACAACCCCCCCCGGCGCCTGCCGCAGGCCTGGCATGGCGTATACTGACTCAGGCAGCTACCCTGGGTCAAATGTCCCCCTCGTATCTGCGCCTCTGTGAAACGGGATTTTCTCTTCATGGTACGCAAAAACAGAATACACTGTAGTAGCTTCGGCACGTGTCAGCCTAGTCTGTCTACACTCCTACCAGTCTACAGTCAGGTGCTGTTGAGCGGTAAGAAATTTAATTTGTTAGCATTGTTACCCGCATCGAGCCCCTGAGCGCCGCGGGCCCGGTGTCGGTGGCCGCCGCGGCCCCCCCCGCCCTCCCAGCCACCACCACCGCTCACAATTTTCCTCCCGGCCCACGAATTTTTAAGACAGTTACTCACAAGAATGCCCGCACACCGGTCGGCCCGCTGGACTCGTCAAAATCCCCGGCGATTTTCCGCGGCTCCCCACAAACAGCAAAGAATACTACAATCACCTGATATAATATAAATCAATATAATAATATATAAGATTATAGAAAAAAATAACAACATTGCGAGCAAAATATACGTTGAAACTTCATTCATGCTGATGAGAAATCTCACATACCAGGGCAACATGAGCAATATTGACCCAGATATCTGCCATCAGCTCATCGGATGCCATAGAGAGCGCACGCTCAAAACAAGTGAGCGTCATGTCATACTGCTGGGCGTAGAAGCAGCACAAACCCAAGTTGTTGTAGAGCTCAGCATTATACACGCCCATCTGTAGCAGTCGTCTTCAAAATATAAATAAATATAAACATTATTGCATAAAATATAACACAAAATGTTTAATATAATGATGATAAAACAAAATTAAATATATCCAGCTTATAAGTTATAATCAATGTGACATTATTGCTGCCATCAAAATTTTTCCATCAACACTGATATCGTACTAGAATTACGAGTGTTCTTTGATTGAGAAAGGTAGAAGTTTAGTGTTTAACAACAGGTGAATAATGCTATCCACACTTCATCCTGAAAGCCTCTTCGTAAAGAAAAGTATTGGAATTGTGGCAGAGCAGTTTGCAAATCAAGACAAAACATACATTTGTTTACAATTATTATATGCATTCGTAGAGCTATCACACGTACCTGTAGTATCTCAGTGCAATTTCCGGCTGGTCTGTATAGAAGTGGTTCGTTCCCAGGCAAGCGATGGCTTCGACGTTAGTGTTATCATTCTGCAGTACCTCTTTATAGTATTTAACCGCATTGTTTAGGTCTCCCAATCCCTAGATACAAAAAGCGTGGCAATACATGATAACTTGTGAAAAGATACTAAACATGGAGACCTGCCAACTTAATAAGTATTCGACAATTTGACAGCCTTTGGCAGAAGAACATTTACTGCATTGTGTGACTGATGTGTACTTTGATTCATTTGTTCATGACCTGCGTGTCATATATAGCTAAACATCTATATATTCACCCCTATTTTGATCATTCTACATCATTTTTTCTATTCAATGAACACAGTAGAATTATAAAGCATGGGTAAAACCCATAAAAAGGTGATTATTGTATGATATGAGTTATTAAGAATTTAAGATATTAGGGTAAGAAAAATGAGGAAATTCTGAGTAGTAAAACTGAACTATTTGGCAATATATAAAACATGTAAAACTGACAGAACATCTAGTTCCACGAACATAAATATCCAATGCTACAAAATACGCCACCTCATAAATACGAGCAATGCCGGTGTTGAGATGTGTATCACCAGGAAATGTCTCCAGGCCTCTCTTGAACACATCAATAGTAGTAATCGGCTGATCCAACCTTATGTATACCTGGAAAAGTATGAATGAGCAATCTTCACTTCTTGCCTAATTTTTGCATCAGTTGTTACATGCTCTATTTTAAGTTAATAGCCATTTTCACATCATTCATTTTGTCATATATTTAAACGAAAATCACACCTAAAAACCAATCCTAGCTGAAATGAGGTATGGCAAGAAATCAACAGAAATGGTGGTTGACAGGTTAGTAAGAGCGTCAATTTTCACTTCACATCCCCAACCGTACAACAAAAGATTCTCCCAACAAAAACAACAAGTAGGGTTTAAGATGTAAAGGTTTACCTTGCATAGGTATGAGATTGTGTCTACTGTTTCTTGCTGCTGCAATGCAGATCTGAATTGCTTCTCAGCATCTCGAAACAGTCCCAACCTAACAGGTGTTGATATTAATTATCACAACAATTCTTCATAAAACATGCATTAACATTTTAAACAGTTAACTATAATTAACTGCATGTATATCTTTTATAAATATGTAAATATTTATCCTCATGTTATTTCCCTTAGAAAATAGTTGTATGTGCCACAAGGCAATTACAATGCATATAACATTGTTATTAAAATCAACTGGCATAATTATCATTTAAATTTTGTCCGGTATATATATGTCTACTGTTTGTTTTTATCTATTTCTTTAATTTATGACCTGTAATAACATTTTCCGAGTTGAACTTTCCACCACCAGTCTTTGAATTGTGATGCTTGTGTTGCCATGGCAGCCAACTCTAGTGCCTGGAAATTTCATACAATTACTAATTTATATATAGAATCATATATATATAACAGTAACTATAGGCATCGCGTATAAATATTTCATTGACTATAATTCAAAACTTCTCCTTTAAATAATGAATTACTTAATTATTACAAAGCATGTGAACTTACAGGTGACTTAAAGGTGACTTACATTTTTGACATCATTCTCATGGTGAAAAATATATTCAAAAAGTGCCTTTGCCACATTCTGCTGGGAAGCGTATTTAGAGAAGTTCAATCTTGCCAGGTTAATAAAAGGACCATCTGGGTTCGACAACATGGATGCCTGAAATATCCAAATACCACAAATATAAATATCTGAGCATTGAACTCCTAACTCATTTCTCTCTCAAGCTTTGGAGTAGTTATCACTACAGTTACATCTTAAATACTTTATATGGAATGAAACAAAGAGTATACATCTATGCAAACAAGGCTTTTAGTTGGCTAGCATCTTGTGCAAGCACAAATGCGTAGCCTCTTATCGCAACTGCGCCGTGTGTAGACTTACCGTGCCTAGCCTGACGAATCTTCCTGATGCGCTAGTGACCGGTCTCGCGGTGTGAGCAGTGCGAGGAGTTCTGAGCGCCTGCTCCATCGTGCCGGGTCTACCGGACTGCGTGCCAGGTCGCACCACGCCGCTCAGGGGCCTGCCCGACTGTGACACGGGCCTGCAAAGGTTACAGGACGTAGGATGTGAGGGCAACTCAACTTAAATGCTGAGTTTCACTTTGCCTGGTTGTGCTTTTCACATTTGTATTCACGATGAGAATGAACTTACTATAGTCTCTACTACATCCATGATATCAGGAGTCTATCAATTTATTTATTTATTTATTTGATTATTTATTTATTTATTGATAGACTCCTGATGATATATATTAACTCTGGAGTCCAAATAGGAAATTAATCAGTTAAGCAATAAGCTTATGTGCTAGGCTTCAATCATTCACAAGAATAATTATTATTAGGTTTGATTTGTGTGATTGGAATTGTATCGCTAAATATAAAATGCATGAAAATACAGTTTGTTATTTTGTGAACCCAGAAGAACATGTGGTGAAAATGAAACTGTGCTCATGAGTAGCCAGTCACTTTGATTCCCGTAACTTACTACAGTATGAATAATAGGACTCATCACCTACTAACATGTACTAAAATGCTGTACAAGCTTGCAAGGACTCAATACAATGCTGTCATTTAATCATTGATGAACCACAGAATTATCTCCGACTTGCCGAACTGCTTGGCTAGTAGGCCCCTGTGCAGTCGCCGGGGTGTTAAGTGATGTGCCTGGTCGACTGACACTAGCTATCACATTATCATCCATGAGCATCTCAGCTATTCCCTCCTCATCGTTTTCGACCTCGTCCACATACACTTGCTCCGTCAAAGCACGCATTTTCAGCGCCCACGCTGCCTGTAAGGTACAAGAGAGAGTTCATATATATACTGACTACACGGCATATTTTAGGCTAAAAACAAACCCCCTAACTTACAATAATTATTACAAGTAATTGCAATTTGGGGTTCCTAGTATTAATAATTCTAGTATCTTCTAGTATTAGTCTTTCCATAAAGCAGCGCTGGAAATTAGTGCTCTCTGTGTGAACCAAGCCGAGACAACCAAATCTTGCATCATACAGCTTAATCATGCCAAGACATTGTTTAGTGGCTGATCAAAAACAGAATTCATTTACAATGTTTTTTGATTGTGTTTGTGAATTCTGCTGCAGCCAACCAAAGGGTAAGTGTAAAGTGGTTGATACAAACACATCACTTAACCTATCACTCTGCAAACTGTTCTAATTTCGAAATTCCTTTCTCAAGCCACCTAGTAGGCAAGCTACTTGCTGTGTATTCTGCACAATGGTAAACTGCACTGTGCAATATTAATTTATCAGGGGCTGAAAATAGTGGTGTTTGCCCGCAGGTCCGGGACTTTTCAGCAATATTTTTGGAAGGTCCGAGGAAAGATTTGAAAGGTCCGAATATGTAACAACGTTTGTTTGGCTAATGGTAATTGATCGTTTGGTAACAGTCGGTCCATTTTTTTATACAAAACCAAACATAAACAAACTCACGTTTGCCTTTGTTTGGTACAGTGCATTGTCTGCAGGCATTCTGAGTTACTCTCATGAGCGACGAGTTTATGCTGAAACTGTGCACGCATCGGAGTTAACGTCCGTTATAAACAACCATGCTACTAACGTTGAAGCCCTATCAGTACGTGTAATTTCGATCAGATTTTTGGTAAATTTGACTCTTATACTTTGTATGTTTAATTGTGAATATTAACTATGATACTAGATGTCGACAGTGACCAAAAATCTATCTACTTTTGCTTTATTTCTTCGCAATTTGCAATGGTTTAAAACGATCAGTGCGAGAATTTTGCTCAGAAAAACTAAATATAGCTGAATATAGTCTCACCTGACAGCGAAAATATCACTGATTACACCAACATTCAAAACACCAATATTTTATGCAGTTATAGCATAGAAAAATTGATTTAACCACATCATACCAGCAATACATTTTTTCGAGTCAGGACTTTCAAAAATCACAAATGGTGTCTCAAACAAGCGAACATAATTAAAACAAAGGGGCATCTATTTGTGTGTGATAAGTATTCTCGCTGGCGGTACGCAACGAGGATTTGATCCACTTCTCTCTTCGTCTTCGTTATAGTCCCTAGGACTTTTGAAGACTAATATTTATGAGGTTACAACTTACACTCTTGTTTGTGTTACGCTACTATGCACCTCTGTGTTTACGTCTCACCAAAAATATCTCCGGTGCGATTTTTGCATTACTGTACCCTTGTTGACGTCTCGCGGTACCGCGAGAAAGTGCGAAACATGACAGCGAAAATCAACAAGAGAACGCAAAATTGTAATCGTGCATGATTTTGTCTTTGCATGCGGTTCTAAGACATTTTATTGTTATTTCAAACAATTACTGTTACTCAAACAACAACGGTAGGCATCATGAGAGTGAGAATAAACACTAAAAAACGCTGAAAACAACTCGCAATGATCGCTTTAATGATGTTTTATTTGATGAAAGTCGAGTACTGTAAATTATTGTTAGGTCCGACAGACTTTCTGCTTGGAAATTGCAAAGGTCCGAGCATGAAATCGGCAGGTCCCGGACCTCGGACTTGCTCTATTTTTAGCCCCTGTTGATGCTGCACAATTAAGAAATCCATAAATGTGCATTGCAATTCCCCATAGACAAATCAGTACATTGCACACAAAATATTTTTAGTATTTTTAAAGTAATTAGTACATGTCATACAGCATAGAGTGCGATTAAAATATAATCAAGATGTACTAAATGTAGCTCTACTTATGTAACCCCATCACATGGCTGTACAGCTGCTATACACTGGGCTGAATTATAATACTGATAGCTAGAGTAACCTCTCGACTACGTGAATCGCAGTTCTTTAGCTAATTGCAAATTTGAAGATTTGTCTACTGTGATCTGTAGTGTGGATCTGTCTATTTTATCGACTTTGTCTCTCTTCGTCTTTGATATAGTCCCTTGGATTTAGATCTTTATGAGGTTAATTGCCTGCTTAGTGGTCACTACAGGGAAAATTAGACAAAGGAGGTAATTAATGGCCAGTTTGGGAAAAAAATGCACATGATGGATTCAAATACAGGATGTATTGATATACTTATAGGTATATAGATACAGGATATACTTATCAGTAAATACAGGATATACTTATCAGTGAATACAGGAATATTTTCACAACAGCGATGTTAAATTTGACAATGGCGGTACGCCACTTTGCCTCATATGTTAAAGAAACCCTGCACTAGTTCCATTGCTATTTCAGATGTAATAATATGGATGAGGATTCTGGTTATGTGATCGTTTGCATTTGATAAATGGCTCTATTTGACCAAATTAGGCAAGGCGAGTTTAGGTTTTGTGTTGCAGGCTAAAGCCAACTGATACCTGATATGTTTACTTCGCTTCATTTCTAATGTACGACGAGGTTGCCAGTACAGCCTGGCTCCACTAGCCAGCCATGCTGCAAACAAATTCCTTACCGGAGTCTCTCAAACTTTTCTGTGTATGACATTGGCGGAGCTATGACCTATATGTTTAGAACAGTACTAAATGCAGTCAATTAATTGAGTTTAACTATTCAAGTTTCAGCAAGTCAACTTACTTAAAATTATTTTATTTTTAATATTAATTATTTAATATTTAGTCAGGATTTCTTCTGAGGGAAAAACTAAAGGAGGTTAATGTAATGTTCTGTTTTGGGAAAAAAGCGCACGATGGACTTCAAAGTGGGGTAGGGCATAGCCTAGGCAACGCATGGCGGATGCGGCAGGCGACATGGGGGGGACTCTCCCGCACAAAATTTAAAAAAGTGTTGATGTTCTTATTAGGATTTTCACACAGGGATGTAAATTTGACAATGTCGGTGCGCCATTTGTGTCTCTTAATATAATGTATATTAATATAAGACACCCCATTATGTTAAATAGTGGGCGCCAATTTAGCTGATAGGGTCTATGTCCCCCAGGGTAATGCCGGAACGTACCGCTGGCTGGGTACGGTAGCATATTGTAGCCGTGGGAAGTTGCCTGGTACTGACCTAATAGTAATACTAATAGTGATAGCAATATGACCGGATCGTACCTCGCTCTCTCCACTAACGGGAGTCTACGGGAGTCGGCCTACAGCCTACGTCGCCTAAACCCTATCAGATAGTTACCAGGGTATCGTTCCGGTATATTACCGGACCGTAGCTCGCAGGGTACGTTCCGGCGAGTACTCCTGGGAGGCATAGATCCTATGACGATACTATGACTATGATAGTATGATATGACAAGAAGTGCTTTTGGTTGACTGACTGCTGAGTCCTCGAGCGCGAACAATTTTACCTGATCATAAGGATTTTTTTCTAGTAGCTTTCCACAAGCCGTAGCGCAGTCTTCAAAGCGTCTTCGTCTAAAATAACTGTACGCAAGAAACATTGGGTCCATGTTAAGATTATTATATTATTTTGTTATACACCACAGAGTACAGTATTGTGAGTATATTAACTACTAGTACTATTTATAACCCTTGTTTGGTCGCCAATGTCCACAAACTAAAAATTGTGTTTTGCCTCTCGTGGAATTAAATGAGATGAACTTGTGTTTGTTAAACTCACGTAAAAAGCTATAACCAAAATTGCTGCGTGTTTCGATATATATTAAAAACTTAAAAAAGAAATAATTTTTAAATAGAACTATATGTATAAAAACAGATTTGTATTATTAACGCGATAGCATTCATCATAGAGTGCTAACATGAACAAGTGCTGTCCGTGTGATCTTGTTCCATTGCGTGATGTTCACGCTTGATGTTCACCTGTAGTTTGTCTGAAGGTGGACGGCAAGTGTGACCAGATGCTGAAGCGGGCAGGTTAACTATGATATCGAAATGTTTAAAATGTCTTTTAATATATCCCTATTAAGAAATATAGGGTATAGGCAATATCATTCAAAAACTGGATATTATGGTTACAAAGTCAGAAAAATAACAGACCAGCTAGGAGCAGGTTTGTAAATTGTTTCTAACTACTGCGAACAGTAACCATAATGCCAAAATCATAGTATTCTGATCTATTAGTACTCCTTACTTAGTGAATTGATCATTTCACGTTATCAATCTACATATTAGATGGCGACAAAACCCCGCATAAAATTATGTGTGTAGTCACTTATTCGCAAATGTTCGCAGGCTATTATTGAGGCAT
>NW_014578690.1:0-402 GCF_000485595.1 Priapulus caudatus
ACAGTGATACATAAGACCGCGGTGGCAGCACCAGCGCAATGCAGGGAAACGGTGGGCCCAACTCCGTAGCGACACATACGCTTTTTGTAATCACCTCTCGAGTAAGGCCAGCATCGTAGCGTGACACCATCGCTCACCTCCGCCGGGAAACGGTGGCGCTACCATATCTGGTGTGACGCGGGCGACGGTGGCGCCACCATCTCTGGCGTGACGCGTGCGACCGTGGCGCCACCATCTCTGGCGTAAGGCATGCGATGGTGGCGCCACCATCTCTGGCGTGACGCGTGCAACTGCGTGACACGCCACGATGCTGGGCTGGCTTTGGGCGGGCGCGAACATTGAGTGAGTGGTTTCCCTCTCTGCAGCTATTGGATTGCTGATGTCACACACCGCTGCTGATGT
>NW_014578690.1:1800-6007 GCF_000485595.1 Priapulus caudatus
TCCTCCGCACTCCTCACTCCTCCCCACCATTCCCACGCATCCTCATCTCCCCACCATTCCCAGCATCCTCCGCATCCTCATCCTCCCCACCATTCCCAGCATCCTCCGCATCCTCATCCTCCCCACCATTCCCAGCATCCTCATCCTCCCCAGTATCCCCAGCATCCTCCGCATCCTCATCCTCCCCAGTATCCCCACCATCCTCCGCATCCTCATCCTCCCCAGCATTTCCACCATCTTCCGCATCCTCATCCTCCCAGCATCCCCAGCATCCTCATCCTCCAGCATCCCCACATCCTCCGCATCCTCATCCTCCCNGTGTGTGTGTGTGTGTGTGTGTGTGTGTGTGTGTGTGTGTGTGTGTGTGTGCGCGCGTGCGTGCGTGCGTGCATGCGTGCGTGTGTGTGTGTGTGTGCGCGCGCGCGTGCGTGTGTGCGTGCGTGCGTGCGTGTGTGTATGCGTGTGTGTGTGCGTGCGTGCGTGCGTGTGTGCGCGTGCGCATGTGTGTGTGTGCGCGTGCGTGCGTAGGCGTGCGTGTGGGCGTGTGGGCGTGCGTGTGTGTGTGCCCGTGCGTGCGTGCGTGCGTGCGTGTGTGCGTGCCGGCCTTCATTACTCGAGTTTGTTTCCACGAGCAGCTATTGATCCTGCGCCCGCCTGGCTTCCCTGTCCATGCATCAGGTTTCACCCGCTTCTACTGCGCTGCTTACCGCTCGCTTTCCTGCAAGCTTCAGGGGGCTGAGTAGTCTGTTCACATATCCGAGCGTCCATTGATGACACACACACACACTCTCTCTCTCTCTTTCTCTCTCACTCTATCTATCTATCTATCTATCTATCTCCCCCGCCGACTCTCTCACCCATGATTTCTGTCGCGTAAGTGGTAACACGAGGTTATATCAGCGGTGACACGAGGGTGTCATGTTAGTGGTGACATGGGGTCATGTTAGCTTTATGATCAACAAGGCAAATGTAGATAAAGAGGGAGCAATGGATACCTACCGTATATCATGCATAACAATCATGAAATCAGAAAATGGATAATCATGAAGAGATAATCAAGAAATGTCCACCATTTATTTCAATTATTAATCATTATTATTAATTATTTATTTATTATTTATATGTTTTTAATTAATTAACTTTTTCATGTCAATCATTTGCGGCGGTGGGAGCTTGAACCCGTTGTTTCTCTGGCGCCCATGCTGTGTTTGAACAAATGCAGTGTAGTGCCTGTCGTCCGTGAGTGTCATGACAGTCTGGCGTCGGCTTTCAGAGTACAAGCGCAATCGACACGAGCTGAAGAAGCTTGCATCGGACACGGGCAGACTGCAGAAGAAGGCAAAAAAAGGTAAGAAAGAAAACCGCATAAATGTGGGGTTAAAGCACCAAAAGACATGTGAAGTTGTAAGGAGGAGAAGATATTATAGTAAGGTGGAGATAGTGAGCACGTCTGCCGGACTCTCAGCGTCCGTACTACACGTGAATAAACACGTGTTCGTTTACATTTGTTATTGTTGCTTGTTGTCTGCGTTCGTTTCGCTGACGGCAGCGGGATCAGTTGCACACGCAGAATAAATATACGCGTGCGGTTATCCAACTGTAGTTGCTGAAATCGATACATCAAGCTCTCAATTAACAAAGCTTCGCCGAATACCAATTACAATCGACTTATTAATTAATTAGGTTTGTAATCAACTTAATTAATCGAAGTCAATAAAAGCAACGACGCGTGCCACGCGCTTGCAGGAAAGCCGGAGAGCCAGAAGCAGTTGGAGCGCCATCTACAGGCGCTGAGAGAAAAGTATTGCGTGCTGAACGAGACAGAGAAGAATGCTGTACGGCAGGTGATGATTGAGGAGCGAAGCCGCTACTGCTTCTTCGTCCAGTGCCTGCGTCCAGCCGTGGTCAGTATCAGTATCATCGTCTCTCTCTCTCTCTCTCTCTCATTTTATATACGTCTCATAAAGTCATAGGTGCGCATCGTGCACGCAGCAGCAGCAATAGCTTACCTGTTCTCGCACCTGTTAGGTTACTAAAATAATATACTAATCTATTACAGCGTAATAAAGAACAATCAGATCGCTGCGAATGTAACGTGACCACGCATTTATCTGAGAAGTAGATTTTCTCCAGCGGTAAATGGCCATTACCGTGAACATGCGCATATTGACTTATTAATATGATCAGTGTGCAGTAACAGCAGCAGCAGCAGCAACATCAGTAGCAGCAGCAGCAGCAGTAGCAGCATCAGCAGTAGTGGCAGCAGCAGCAGCAACAGCAGCAGCAGCAGCAACAGCAGTAGCAGCAGCAGCAGCAGCAGCAGTAGTAGCAGCAGCAACAGCACCGGCAGCAGTAGTAGCAGCAGCAACAGCAGCAACAGCAGCAACAGCAGTAGGAGCAGCACCAACAGCAGTAGCAGCAGCAGCAGCAGCAGCAAGGTGTGCATGCTGTTACCTAAATAGCGTCGGTAGATTTGCTTAGTAGCTGATGGAATCAGTGGCTGTACACTCCCGCATTGGTTCTTTAATTAAATACAGAGGTGACTTATTTATATAAGATGCCTAGCGGAACTAGTTATGCGTGTCGAGATTGCAAGCCAACCGGGTAGAATCTTGCAAACTGCAATCGTCTAAATTTAAGAATTTAGTTTTATGGTTTATATACGGCCTACTGATGAATTATGCATGAGGTTTGTATTTTGTGTGTACGATGCATGTACTGTCTGTGCGGCAGACATCTTAGACATTCTATTAAAGCGACATTCTAGTTTGTAGTCCGCCCACAGCATTAGTAAATTCGTCGTGGCGGCCATTTTATAGAGAGATAATTTAAAGGCAAGCAGTTGGCGTCGTAGCAGAAAATGTCATATTCGAATCAATGCTACTGTCCGCATTCCTTATATAATATTGCATGTGCAATTCCATGGATGATTGCTTTCATTAACATAACAAAGGTTCTATCATGTCCTGTGTAATGCTAAACCTGTGATCGCTGCTCTCGAATCTCGTAAATGGTGGTATAGACGTGTTTCCAACAGGAAAGCAGACTGGAATGTCTCTGTGATAGAAGGTCTAATTGCAGTGGTTCCCAACCTTTTGGACTCCCCGCACCCCTAATTTGTTTACGCTATCTCCTGGTACCCCTTCGCCCATCATTAGCAAAATGAAGAACCAACACTGATGTATTGTCATGAATATTTTGACATCATGTTTATGTTTTATTAATGCAGTCGCACAGCGAATTTTTCCAATCAAGCGCACTGTGCCCTAAACGACAGTTCAATCAAAAGATTGCTGCTGCATGGCAGAAACTAACTTTTTTAAACCATGACTTGTTGGCACTGTCAATAGAGATGCCTGAATCACCCGCTGATTATTATATAGCACTACTTTTTTTAAATTGTCGAAGAGGCTTCCCAGGTACCCCCTGTGGTGTTTGCTGGTACCTCCATGGGGTACCAGTACCCCCGGTTGGGAACCAAGGGTCTAATAGAAGGTCTTTGGCGGGCGCGATGCTAAAGGGATGCGCTTCCTGTAGCCGTCACCAGGCGGCGTTACAAGCGTATACACTTTTTAACAACATTGGTTACTCTTTTGGTTCTGGTACGGTCCACCAGAGCGCGTGACGAGCGCACTGATGTTCCTGTGCGGTCCACCAGAGCGCGTGACGAGCGCACTGTTGTTCCTGTACGGTCCACCAGAGCGCGCGTGACTGTCGTTGACGCTTGTTTTTCCAACGGTTCTTTCCTTGCTCTTCTGCAGGCGCGACACGTGAGATCGGCTCAGCACTGACGCGTATCTGCATGCGCCATCGCAACATAGAGACGAAGTTGAAGCAGTTTACTGTGGCGCTGGCTGAGAACCTAGTGCTGCCACTGCAGGACCGCGTGGAGGAGTGGAAGAAGATCGCCGTACAGATGGACAAGGACCACGCGAAAGGTGAGCGCGTGTGCAGTAGTAGCGCACGTACACACACACGCACGCACGCGCGCGCGCACGCACGCACACGCGCACGCACATACACGTGCACGCGCGCACACATCTCGATAGGTCGCTGCTCAGTGATTTATAGTGTTGTCAATAGGTTGTAATTTCGTAATCGATCATCGGTTGGACCCAAGTACCGATGATCGGTTACATCGGTTACTCGGGTATTGAATGCCTGCGTGTGCGTAACGTCGTGTGCATGTACGTGTGTGCATGTATGT
>NW_014578690.1:6017-9894 GCF_000485595.1 Priapulus caudatus
CACTGTTCCTAACACAGTCACTACTATATAAGTCACATGAGCCACCACACAAACTATCTAGAGAACTTTGAGAAGCCTAAGAATGCCTAAAACATGACTCCCCATCTTACGCCCCAGAGCCATAAAATCCATTTTAGCACAAACTTGCAACACCTGCTTTGCCAAAGCGGTGTCCCACGCTAGCATTGCTAGCAAAGTCCATAGAAGAAGTCATCTGCACGTGGACAAATCGCTATCAGCGAGTTATGCTAATGTTTATTACAGGGGCCCACACCCACTGTCATAACAGTGCAGAACCCATACCCACAGCTGCACCTATGAAGCAGTCTACACGTTCGCATACTCGTGTCCTGACGCTTGGTGGCGCTGCAAGTAGTCGAGATGGGTGATTCTTAGTGATGTCACGATCATCGATTATACTCGATCATCGGTTGAACAGTGGCTCGAACCAAGCACTTGGTTATCAAAATCCATAATCGATTTCATAAAAAAATTCGAAAAAGTGATGAGAATCAGAGATATCATCGCTACTATACAAGTTATCCTTTATTAACATACATGTATTATACACACAGTACTTGGGTCCAACCGATGATCGATTACGAAATTACAACCGATTGACAACACTAGTGATTCTACGACCGGGGGGTCGCAGGCATGCTGGCTGGGATAGAGGGAGGTTACACTTCAGTGGGCGACGCGTGTTTTCTTTCGTTGCTTGCTCGGTGCTACCACGCGCTAGGCTGGTTCATATTTCAGGAAAAGAAAGTCCAGTAGGCATTTTTGAGGAAAAAGGGCCAAATAACTTTTTCTATAGTGGTTTTTCGTGCTGAATACGAATAATTTCTTTGGACATCCCAATTTTGCCTAATTATGCCTACTGGACTTTTTACAGGCACATTTCTGGATATTTGTGCCAGACTATGCGCTCAGCACGTGCGCTATATATAACATGCTTGCTGCATCTGTTCAGTTTTACCCTCGCTCGCCTGTTGCCGCCTCCGCTTTGCTGTTTTTAAGTTTTCGCTACAGTGCATTCCTTTTTTGTTTGTGTTTCAGAATTTACTGCAATATATAATGATATTGAGAATGAGTTTGGCAAATACTGCACTTTGCCAGGTAGAAACAGTGATGTTTCGCGGCAACTAAGGGCCCAGAGGCCTTGCTCTTACTCAGGTTAGTATTCATGCCTGTTCGGGGCCTCGAGGCCCTGCCTCCTTCTCAGGTTACCGTAGTTATGCTTGGTTGATGCCTGAGTTGGCAACTCTTTCTCAGTTTATAGTATCTAGGCTTGCTTAGTGCCTCGGGTGATTTCTCTTTCTTAGGTTAGTATTTGTTCGGAATCTTTGTCTTTCTTATTTGAAGCTTTGTATCCAGGGTCGTGGCTAGCAGGGTAAGGGCACAGTTACTCCCAAAAACCAACGTAGATACCATTATATGGTTGAAGGCAAACTTCGATGGTCTACTGCCAAAGGATACAACCCGCACGTGGCTTTGCCACCCCTGTAGCTACACCCGTGGTATCTGCACTCTGATTCTTGTCTGTACATTTAGTGGCTGATGGTGCGCATAGCAACCTACGCTCTCACTCCATGGTTTTCGCTGTCGATGCTTGCATGCTCTCACTAACTCTCTCAGTCGCGCTCACTCACTCACTCACTCACTCGTTTCTGGCTGTCGCGCATATATACAGTTACTGCTTGGTTGCGGCATGTCATAATTGTCATAGTTTCAGAGACCTCCTATCACAGAGATATCTCAGTTCATATACCGCTCACAGCATTAGTAAATTCGCCGTGTCAGCCATTTTGGAGAGGTAAAAACGCAAGTATTTGCGACGAATGACATATTGCTATTGTAGCGCATCCTATGTGGCACTCGGCTGCTTAAACTCAGCAAGGATATGCTGCCAGACTTACATTTCTTCAGGTCCACGAGTTCTCATAATACTGGGTGTAAATGTCTTCATTATCAACCCCACCATGGACTGTGTCATGGTAAACCTGGGATCTACACTAGCAAATTGGTTGGAAGCGTAAACATATGCTTCCAAGATCTAAGAGAATTAGGACGTCTCTGTGATTAAAGGTCTCAATTAGTCGTAGTGCAGTGTAGTGAGTGCACAGGTTGGCCACCAGGTGGTGCTTCTGCATGTTAGCCTGCCTCAGCATTGTGTGTCGCCTGCAGTTGTGTGAGTATGCAACGTGAGGGAGCCCAACATACTACAATACCCCACCTGTTATCATGACGAATATATACATATATATATATATAGTATAACCAGGTAGAGTTTGCGTAATGTATAGTAATTGTCACTAGGGGTGGCGCTAGAATCTAAACCAATTGCGTAAGCAGATAACACAAGTCTAAAATACACAGCTTTCAGTGTCTCCCTCCTTGAAGCACCTCTTACAAGACTATATATACACGGTAGCTAAATGTCATTATCAAGTAAGCATATATATAATTTACTCACTAGGTGGCGCATGGAGGTGTGCGTTTGTCTAGCGCTTCGTCACAAGACTCTGGCTTTATCTCGCAGGACACGCTGTTCCATCGACCGGCTACACCCCCTCCACTCGATCTCACAACTCAGGTGACACCTGGTGGACCAAAACGATAACATAGTGTTAAACATATTGCTAAGTTATGACAGATTTGATATTGATATTTGATATGATTAGATATCCAAACATATTGATAGATTTGCTAAATGCCCTGTAAAAGGACCCATTGTTCCAGAAATTAACGTTACTGAGCCCTTCGAGTAAAATTTATGTATTCTTCGATAACATGTTATCATTAATTCGATATTCAACATTTCTCAACTCAACAATCCACGATTAAGTTGTCTACAGCTACCTCACAATAAAAAAAAACATATAATAGGAGTGTAAATTCCCACACGCCCTTACAGGCCTCGCTGAAGGAATCAGGTGGCAGCACAGGCACGTCGAGCAACACAAGCACGCCGTCGTCGCCCTACCCCTCCAGCCTCAGCTGGCCGGCGTGGGAGGAAAACCTGGAGAAGGCGGTGGCAACGATGCCGGATAGACCTCACACGATATCCAGGTAGAGCTATACTCTGTCTCAATATATATGCTGTCTGTAACTGTACAGTGTCTGTCCATGTTACTATGGCTGATAGGGTCTATGTTTCCCTGGGTACTGCCGTAACGTACCCTGGGTACGGTCCGGTATACCGGAACGTACCCTGGTAACTATCTGATATGGTTAGGGTTAGGGTTAGGGAGTAGGTGTAGGTGACTCCCTAGACTCATTAGTGGAGTAGGCGAGGTACGGTCCGGCATATTAGATAGTACAAGGGTACGATTCGATATATCGAACCATACCCAGGGTACCCTCCGATAGTACCCTGGGCGACATCTATAAGCATCTCAGCGTAACTGTACGATGTCTGTCAATGTTACTATGTGGAATTACAGTATGTAGTTACGGTGTGGTAACGTAAGGAATGGTATCGGTATCTGCAGATGTTACTGTCTGCAAACGTACGCATGTATGTGTGTGTGTGCGTGCGTGCGTGCGTGCGTGGGTGTGTGTATGGACGTATATCCACACAGTCTCCTGTCTCACATACATCATGTGTGCGTGCGTGCGTGCGTGCGTGGGTGTGTGTATGGACGTATATCCACACAGTCTCCTGTCTCACATACATCATGTGTGCGTGCGTGCGTGCGTGCGTGGGTGTGTGTATGGACGTATATCCACACAGTCTCCTGTCTCACATACATCATGTGTGCGTGCGTGCGTGCGTGCGTGGGTGTGTGTATGGACGTATATCCACACAGTCTCCTGTCTCACATACATCATGTGTGCGTGCGTGCGTGCGTGCGTGCGTGCGTGGGTGCGTGTG
>NW_014578690.1:14477-18369 GCF_000485595.1 Priapulus caudatus
AGAGAGAGAGAGAGAGAGAGAGAGAGAGAGAGAGAGAGAGAGAGAGAGAGAGAGAGAGAGAGGAGGAGAGATTCTATAAAAGCGCATAGCAGCCAGTTTCAACATAAGGTTTGATAATATTACAAGCTAGGATCTATGCAGGCTGGTGTGTACAACTTAACCTGCGTGCAATAGGACTTCATAACGTATTGCTCCCTCTATCTTACACAGATGCACGAGCACCACGGCATGCGCATACACAACCCAACAGGTGGCAGCAGCCCACGCTCGAGCGTCTACAGTTGCCATGGCGACGGCAACAGCTCGTCGGAGGAGTATGGTACGACAGAAGGCAAGTCACGGCGTGTTCGCGGTATGTCTCTGTCGTCGTCTGCGCTCTGGGGCGGGGCGGGGCGGGTGAGGCAGGGCAGGGTGGGTTTTGAGGGGTGGGGCAGGTGGGGTGGGCGTGGTGGGGCGGGGCAGGGTGGGGGTGGGACACTGTTCCTAACACAGTCACTACTATATAAGTCACATGAGCCACCACACAAACTATCTAGAGAACTTTGAGAAGCCTAAGAATGCCTAAAACATGACTCCCCATCTTACGCCCCAGAGGACTTGGTATCAAAATCCATAATCGATTTACATAAAAAAATTCGAAAAAGTGATGAGAATCAGAGATATCATCGCTACTATACAAGTTATCCTTTATTAACATACATGTATTATACACACAGTACTTGGGTCCAACCGATGATCGATTACGAAATTACAACCGATTGACAACACTAGTGATTCTACGACCGGGGGGTCGCAGGCATGCTGGCTGGGATAGAGGGAGGTTACACTTCAGTGGGCGACGCGTGTTTTCTTTCGTTGCTTGCTCGGTGCTACCACGCGCTAGGCTGGTTCATATTTCAGGAAAAGAAGGAAAGTCCAGTAGGCATTTTTGAGGAAAAACGGCCAAATAACTTTTGGTTTTTCGTGCTGAATACGAATAATTTCTTTGGACATTTCAATTTTGCCTAATTATGCCTACTGGACTTTTTACAGGCACATTTCTGGATATTTGTGCCAGACTATGCGCTCAGCACGTGCGCTATATATAACATGCTTGCTGCATTTGTTCAGTTTTACCCTCGCTCGCCTGCTGCCGCCTCCGCTTTGCTGTTTTTCAGTTCTCGCTACAGTGCATTCCTTTTTTGTTTGTGTTTCAGAATTTACTGCAATATATAATGATATTGAGAATGAGTTTGGCAAATACTGCACTTTGCCAGGTAGAAACAGTGATGTTTCGCGGCAACTAAGGGCCCAGAGGCCTTGCTCTTACTCAGGTTAGTATTCATGCCTGTTCGGGGCCTCGAGGCCCTGCCTCCTTCTCAGGTTACCGTAGTTATGCTTGGTTGATGCCTGAGTTGGCAACTCTTTCTCAGTTTATAGTATTTAGGCTTGCTTAGTGCCTCGGGTGATTTCTCTTTCTTAGGTTAGTATTTGTTCGGAATCTTTGTCTTTCTTATTTGAAGCTTTGTATCCAGGGTCGTGGCTAGCAGGGTAAGGGCACAGTTACTCCCAAAAACCAACGTAGATACCATTATATGGTTGAAGGCAAACTTCGATGGTCTACTGCCAAAGGATACAACCCGCACGTGGCTTTGCCACCCCTGTAGCTACACCCGTGGTATCTGCACTCTGATTCTTGTCTGTACATTTAGTGGCTGATGGTGCGCATAGCAACCTACGCTCTCACTCCATGGTTTTCGCTGTCGATGCTTGCATGCTCTCACTAACTGTCTCAGTCGCGCTTACTCACTCACTCACTCGTTTCTTGCTGTCGCGCATATATACAGTTATTGCTTGGTTGCGGCATGTCATAATTGTCATAGTTGCAGAGACTTCCTATCACAGAGATATCTCAGTTCATATACCGCTCACAGCATTAGTAAATTCGCCGTGTCAGCCATTTTGGAGAGGTAAAAACGCAAGTAGTTGCAGCCGAATGACATATTGCTATTGTAGCGCATCCTTTGTGGCACTCGGCTGCTTAAACTCAGCAAGGATATGCTGCCAGACTTACATTTCTTCAGGTCCACGAGTTCTCATAATACTGGGTGTAAATGTCTTCATTATCAACCCCACCATGGACTGTGTCATGGTAAACCTGGGATCTACACTAGCAAATTGGTTGGAAGCGTAAACATATGCTTCCAAGATGAAAGAGAATTAGGACGTCTCTGTGATTAAAGGTCTCAATTAGTCGTAGTGCAGTGTAGTGAGTATAGTTTGTGGCTGTATCACTCGTCAGATAACTTCTGACCTTTATTGTCGCTTATAATACACAGATTATATGTTTTATAAAAGATAAAAAAGGTCGCTTTAAACATTACAGCCACTAGCTAAACTGAAAAATAAGTCTGAGTGTTAGCAAATATATATATATACATAATACTATATATATATATATATATATGTATATATTCGTCATGATAACAGGTGGGGTATTGTAGTATGTTGGGCTCCCTCACGTTGCATACTCACACAACTGCAGGCGACACACAATGCTGAGGCAGGCTAACATGCAGAAGCACCACCTGGTGGCCAACCTGTGTACGTACTATAGTCTACTCTCTATACCTTCTTCCGACTAGACTTCCACAGTGGCCCTTATTGTTTCATTCGTCAGATGACGAAATGTCCTCGATTACGTCATTTTGGCCACAAATTATTCTCGTGTTACCATCTGACACGGTGGGTGTGATGCGAGACATGTGCGTGAGATATGGGAGATATGTATGTGAGAAATGCGAGATATCATATGTGCGTGAGATATGCGAGATATGTATGCGTGACATGCGAGATATGTGCGTGAGATATGCGAGATATCATATGTGCGTGAGATATGCGAGATATGTATGCGTGACATGCGAGATATTTGTGCGTGAGATATGCGAGAAATGTATGTGAGATATGCGACAGGGTTCCAACAGCCCTTGGAAAGTAATATGTACTGTAACTATAGTGTATGGCTGACTCGATGATGACCGCAAGGTCCTTTCGCCGTACCCGTGCATTATATTAACAAAGTTATAACTGTTTAATTTTTCCACTGTCTGATTTATCCTCGTAATTAGCACAAATAAAAATCTTGAAAGCTTGAAATCTTGGATTGCTCATTGAATTAGGGTGTAAAACAACTATTTTTACTTTATATAAGAATCTAAGGTATATATGATTACTCTAAAATGCTAAACCTAATTGTCACAGATTGTCCTTGAAAAAAACATGTCATTAAAAAGTCTTTGAAAAAATAATTCACACTTTTGTGGGAAGCCTATACTGAGTACCTAGCAGTAATAAATATAATGCTAGGTAAACTTTACACGTGCGTTCGTAATATGCTTTGCATACATGTCTGCAATACGTAATTTACCTTTACACAAGTTAGAAAATATTTTAGCAAAGAATTAACGGGGATTCGAACCCCAGTTTCATAATTGAAAGGCTAGAGCTCTAACTAGATGTACTAACGAGACACTCGTGTTGAACCAGGTGGTTTTACATAGATACATATATGCACATTACGGACGCGACCTTTCCCTCTGTCACTTCCTTACTCCCCTCTCGCCGATAGTATCGCCCATGACCAGTCAAGCATGGAAAAACATTCACGAGCAAATGGCCGTATTTCAGCCTGAACTTTTTCACTCCCAAAAGCACAAAATGTGGATTTACGGCTATAATACGCGTTTTTAGAATCACATAATCACACATACACACCCACTAACGGATGCGCACACGCGGGTATAGTCGTACGCACGCGTGCGCGTGTATTTTAGGCGTAAATTCACATTTTGTGCCTCAGGGAGTGAAAATGTTGGAGCCGAAATACGGTCATTTTGCTGCAAAAGTTTTTCAA
>NW_014578690.1:18394-37163 GCF_000485595.1 Priapulus caudatus
TCTTTTTTGGTTTTCTATGCAAAATCTAATGGCGTTGCATCTGCAGTGGATTCAGAGGATTAATCGATATTTTGCGTGAAAGAATTACGCGCATACCTGTGTGAGAGACGTGCGCGGCGACACTTACCCTATAGCTGTTCAATCTTATTAACTTAACGTTATTACATGAAAACTTACTGTCGTGCAGCGTGAGGTCTCCTACGGAGACAGGGGAGGGGTTTTTATGAGGCCCTGATTCCTGCTCTGCAGGATGAGGTGAGTAGTCCAAGACGGGTATCGACGCCTCCCTCCATGGGCTGCTGACGTGCTGCTGGATATGCCTGAAGAAGAAACAAACCGCGCATCAAGCAGACTTTTGCATTTAACGTAGTAGCGTGAGTCACGTTGCATTTGTCACGCACCGACGGACGCTGGTGGGACGCACAACCGCAACATATCTCGCCTATCTCACATAAGCATAACTCGCATATCTCACAATATATCGTACGCATATCTCACAATACATCATCTGCGCATATGTCTCACGATACAACATTCGTCGCATATCTCACATATATATCTCGCATATATACCTCAACACATGGTTAACACAAACGGGAATTATTCTCACATACTTTTCATAGGAACTACTTTTAAGGAAATCTGCCTTAACAAGTAGTTTTAGACTTTTTAGAGCATATATATACCATAGATTCATATATATAATAAAATTAGAGTTTGTTTTAACACGCAGTGCCGCACAGCAGCATTAAACAGGCACTATAGCCCGTATCCTATTTTAACCGCTCATGCCTATTATGCATTTCGTCCATGAAAAGACTTCCTAAGAGAACATGTATTTGAGTTGAATATACATGCAACTAAAAGAAGGTTTAATAATAATAATGAATCACACACAGTGCCAGGTTCTGTTAACGAGCCTGACTCTTTCATCTGCCTGTGTCAAGCAGTTAACATTAACAGGAATGTGAAAGTAATCAACTTATTCCTCTATCTATCCGCGAGAGGGGAGGGAAATACTCGAGGGGTAGTGGAAGTGAGAGAGACGGGGTGAGGAAGAATGCAAGACGAGATTGCACACGCAGACACAAAGCGCCAGCGTACGGCACAATACGGTAGACACATGGTCACGATGCACAATATAAATTCCTTCTAATATCAATTATCCATCGCCTTCGCTCCGCTCACCCTCTCCCGTCCTCCTCTCGCTTCTCTCTCTCCTCTCCTCGTCTGTCTGTCTCGCCTCTCACGCGAATATTTTCTCCTTCACCGCCGCGCACCCGCGCAAGCACGCACGCAACACACGACACACACACTGCCATTTCCTCTCTTTCTCGTGTCGCTATATATATATATTATATTAAACGACGCCCGCACGTTTCTTCATTGCGCACTGCCTCACACGTCACACCCTCTCCGCGTAACAATTATTCATACGAAATTCAATCAGTCGAATAATCCTTCCCAACGGAATGTCAGCGGCGGTGCAATTTCAAATATTACACCCACACATCCACGAGCAGAAGGCGCGCGATTCAGTTTGATAAACACCTTCCTTACAGACCCCCTCTCCCGATAGTTCGCCGCCGTGACCAGTCCAGCGTTAAAAATTTCGCAGCGCAAAGAATGACCGTAATTGTCGGTCTCCACATTTCACTCCCCGAGCAAAAAACGGAATTACGCCTATAATACACGGCCACGCGTGCCGCTGCTGACTATACCAGCTGTGACGCATTCCCGTTAAGTGGGGTGTATGTGTTTTGGACATGAAATAATGCGTATTATACCGTAAATCCACATGTTGTGCTTTTTGCGGAGTGAAAAAGTCACGGCTCGAAACATACGGCCATTTGCTCGTGAAAGTTTTTCTTGTTCCATTCGACTGGCATGGCGATACGTATCCGCGAGTAGCCGATAAGAAGGACCAGCAGGGATAAGGAATTGTCGCCGTCCGCGTAATGTCATCATATGTATCTCTACTGTAAAACCACTGACTCCCTACACGATGTCTCTTAGTACATCCTAGTTTACGAGCTACTATGCCTTCCAATTATGAATCTGGGTTCGAATCCCGTTAATCTTGCTAAAATATATTTCTATAACTGTGGTAAAGTAAACGTATTGGCAGACCATTGTATGGCAAAAGCATCATTACAAAGCACCGACGCAACACACACAACACAACCACACCAATTGTCCATTTCAGTGTGAGGAGCCATGCGTGGTCGTTCGGTAATATTGCGTTGGCATACATGTCTGCAATCTGTTACTTAGTACACAAGTTAGAAAATATTTTGAGCATAAGAATTAACGGGGATTCGCGCGCCCAGTTTCATAATTGAAAGCTAGAGTCTTAACTAGATACTAACGAGACACTCGTTGGATAGGCCAGGTAGTTTTACATAATACATCATATGTCACATTACGTGAGCGCGACAATTGCCTATCCCTCTGTCACTTCCTGGTTACTCCCCTCGCCGAGTAGTTCGCCAACCAGTCAAGCGTTATTATTATTATTATTATTATTAAACCTTTATTGCATGTAATTCAACTACAAATACATGTTCTGAAGTCTTTTTCATGGAGAAAAAATGCAATAGTGTTGAGCAGTTAAAATAATCGGCGAGCTATAGTGGCTGTTTAATCTGCTGTCGGCACTCGTGTAAAAGAAATAATTTTACTTTATATATGAATCTAAGGTATATATGCTCTAAAAAGTTAAAACTACTTGTTACAGATTTTCCTTAAAACATATGTCCTTGAAAAGTCATTGAGAAAATAATTCACTTTTGTGTTAACCATGTGTGAGATATGTGCATGAGATATGTGAGATATGCGAGATGTGTATGTGAGATATGCGAGATGTGTATGTGAGATATGCGAGATATATATGTGAGATATGGGGGGCCACCGCGGCGGGATAGAGTCCAGCCCCTCCCGTGGCGGCGTTCGTCCCGCATTTGTGTGTGGCGTCCCTGCGCTCCGCGGGCCGCGCGCTGCTTCCTGCTGTCTGTGCGGTGGCGGGTCGCGCCCCCTCTGCGGGGTGCTTGCGCCGTGAAGAGCAAATATTTGCGAAGAGGGAGCTAGCCAGGATGAGGTAGGACGAGACGAGAGAGAAGCGAGAGAGAGCGGAGTGGAGAGGAGTGCGCGGGGGAGGAAGGGCCGACGCCAGCAGAGCCTTAAACTATTATTTTAGAAGAATGTTGTTAACTATGGTGCCATCGGCGGTGCTGTTGATTCCTACCGTTTGGTGCCCGTCAACGTGGCGTTTTGTCTGCGCGTGTCCGCCCACCACCTATCTCGCTTCTGACATTCCTTTTCCCTCACGCTCCTTTCTTCACTCCCTTCCCACGCGAGTATTTCCTCGCCCCTCTCGCGGGTAGCTAGGAATAAGTGATTACTCTTCATTCATGTTTAACTGGTTACTTGCTTGGACACAGCAGTATGATAGAGTCAGCGTTAAAAACCAGGCAACTGTTTTAGAAAATATTTTAGCAAAGAATTAACGGGGATTCGAACCCCAGTTTCATAATTGAAAGGCTAGAGCTCTAACTAGATGTACTAACGAGACACTCGTGTAGAGTCAGGTGGTTTTACATAGATACATATATGAACATTACGCGGACGCGACAATTCCTATCCCTCTGTCACTTCCTTACTCCCCTCTCGCGGATAGTATCGCCCATGACCAGTCAAGCATGGAAAAACATTCACGAGCAAATGGCCGTATTTCAGCTTGAACTTTTTCACTCCCAAAAGCACAAAATGTGGATTTACGGCTATAATACGCATTTTACAGTCACAAAAACACACATACACACCCACTAACGGATGCGCACACGCTGGTATAGTCGCACGCACGCGTGGCCGTGTATTATAGGCGTAAATTCACGTTTTGTGCCTCAGGGAGTGAAAATGTTGGAGCCGAAATACGGTCATTTTGCTGCGAAAGTTTTTTAACGCTTGACTGGTCACGGGCGAACTATCCGCGAGAGGGGTGTAAGGAAGGTGTGTATCAAACTGCATGCAGCGCCTTCTGTCGTGGAGTTTGGGTGTAAATATTGAAATTGCGCAGCTGACATTGCCGTGGGAAGGGATTATTCGACTGATTAATTTGTCTGAATAATTGATTAACGCGAGAGGGGTGTGACTGTGAGGCAGTGCGCAAGAAGAAACGGCGAGAGGCGAGTATAATATATATATATATATAGCGCACGAGAAAGAGAGAAAAATGGCGTGTGTGTGTGTGTGTGCGTGCGTGCGTGCGGGCGTGCGCGCGTGAAGAGAAATATTGCGAGAGGGAGACAGACAGAGAGAGAGAAGAGAGAGAGAGAGAGAGAGAGAGGCGAGGGAGAGGGTGAGCGGAGGAAGGCGAGAGAAGTAACTATATTAGAAGGAATTTAATATGTGCATCCGTGCCTGGTGTCTACCGTTTGTGCCGTACGTGCGTTGTCTGCGTGTGCACATCTCCGTCTGCATTCCTTCCTCACCCCGTCTCTCTCACTCCCTTCCCTCAGTATTTCCTCCCCCTCTCGCGGATAGTAAGGAATAAGTGATTACTTTTATTCACTATTAATGTTACTGCTTGACACAGCAGATGAAAGGTCAGCGTAAAGAACCGGCAACTGTTTATTATTAATATTATTATTAAACCTTTATTGCATGTAATTCAACTACAAATACATGTTCTGAAGTCTTTTTCATGGAGAAAAAATGCAAATAGTGTTGAGGCAGGTTTAAAAAATAATCGGCGAGCTATAGTGGCTGTTTAATCTCTGTCGGCCAGCCGTGTAAAACAATAATTTTACTTTATATATGAATCTAAGGTATATATGCTCTAAAAAGTTAAAACTACTTGTTACAGATTTTCCTTAAAACATATGTCCTTGAAATGTCCTTGAGAAAATAATTCACTTTGGGTGTAACATGTGTGAGATATGCGAGATATATATGTGAGATATGCGAGATGTGTATGTGAGATATGCGAGATGTGTATGTGAGATATGTGAGATATATATGTGAGATATGCGAGATATATATGTGAGATATGCGAGATATGTGCGGTTGTGCGTCACCACCAGCAGTCGTGCGTGACAGATGCAACGTGACTCACGCTACGTTAAATGCAAAAGTCTGTCTTGAAGCCGAGCGGGTTTTTCTTCTGCAGGCTATCCAGCACACGTCAGCAGCCCCCATGGGGGAGGGTCACCGAAGAGAGGAATCAGCTCAAAAACCCCTCCCCCTGTTCCAGTAAGGAGGACCTCCGCTGCCACGAACAAGTAAGTTTCATGTAATAATTAATTAATAAAATTAAAACTATAGGGTAAGATGTCGCAGGACGTCTCTCACACAAGATGCGCTAATTCTTCACGAAAATATCATTAAATCTTTCCACTGCGGATGCAACGCATTAGTTTGCAAAAATCATCGTTCTTGAAGACCACCTTGATTTACTCACGAGAATGTTTGTACATACTGTTACAAAATTTTTAAAAAAATCGTTAAAACACCAACTACTACTACATTTGCCCTGCTTGCAGCAGGTCCTACCTTGTTGGCAAGGTGCCAGCTACCTACCTGCGCTCGCACAACCTCCACGGCGGCGACCAGCGAAGCAGCTCCAGCGAAGATCTCGGAGCCGCCGTGGACTCGCCGGAGTCGACAGCGCCACCTGGCGACGACGCCGTCTTCTCGCACCGTCTCGTTCAGAGCTTCAACGTCGGAGAGCGGCACGGCGGCCGCGGCGATCCAGCAGAGGGCGCCTCCGGCCACTACGCGCCGCCGCAGCGCCGTCACTCGGATCTCTCCGACCACTTCTCGTTGCTAGGCAACCGCGACGAGGAGGACGAGGAGCAGATGTCGCGTTACCGACACGGCACGAAGCAGACGGACGTCTAACGTAGGGGGCGCCACGTTCCCCGCCGCGCGAGAGCGACGCTGTCAGGCATAGGGGGCGCTGTATGTCTCGCTTGTTACAGACAGATGCATGATATGTTGCCTATGGCAACCACTGCTGCGTGAAACAACGTGCTAATCAAGTAAATGAACGCGTCAGCGTTTAATTGCACCTACGCAAATAAGCTTTTACTATCTGAATCTATACAGGTGCTTTGAAATTGTCTGTAAAAATCATGTTCATTGAAACAGAACATTTTTAAGTACAATTATCTAGTCTCGCCCTCACTATACAACGCGTATGTGTGAGTGCATGTGCGTGCGTGCATGCATGCATTGATGTATGTATGTATATATATGCACACCCACAACACGTGGATTTTTGCTCTACCCTGCTGTCTCTGCATTGCATTGTAGAAATGGTTGACACCTTATAATATCAACTATCGCAGGTCTACACACTCAATTCGAGCTAAATTCCAGATGAAAATCGAAGATGATGTTACGATTAAGAAGTCAAGTGAGTGAGTGCGTGTGCACACGTCTACTAGCTAGTCGGATTGTCACGATGTTACATATCTGCTAGTTGTAGGATTTTGCTGCCCGACGTTTTGTGCCCACGTAAATCCGGCACTTGTATATATACGCATATGCAGTTTGAATGGGACTGGCTTAAGCCAGCATAAATTGCGAGCTGGAGTGTACACCCTGGCTACGAGATGACATCGATAGTGTTTGTAGTGTGGGAATTTGTTTAATATGTGACTCACTTTGAGGATGCTGAGGGTGGATTTAAGCACCATTTGTAGAAAGGGTTCAGGTTAAAGGAATAATAGGTCCATTGATTATGCAATGTTGACAAATGCTAGAGTAACTGGCACCTTGTGTAGTTAATAAGTACATTACCTTATAGCCAAACGCGTATTAGTTTGTCCAATATCACTGCTGGTTACTAAGAAATGTCTAATTGAAATCCGCAGTCCAAAAAACAGTTGTTTACAGTTTCAAACCGCTGCCGGCGAAGCGGGTGTGATACAGATTTATAGTGCACCGGACATTTCCGCACGCATGCTCGGCCGTACGCAATGCTATCATGCTATCATCAGTGATTTCGTAAACACGGACGCTCGTGATAAGGAACTTTTTGTCAGGGCTGTCCATGTGCGTCCGTGATTAGTACGTGTGTTTTACTCTATTTCCATGTTTAGTCCGTGGCCGTGGTTACACCGCTGACACCTCCGTTTCATCTGGCGTCCAAAACATACGGGCTGCACAAATGTTTACGTCATCGCTTGACTCCTGGATGACATTTACGGCACGTAAATCAACAACCGATTTCAATTCCCGTTTGTACTGTAACCAGCAGTGATATTGGACAAACTAATACGCGTTTGGCTATAAGCTAATGTACTTATTAACTACACAAGGTGCCAGTTACTCTAGCATTCGTCAACATTGCATAATCAATGGACCTATTATTCCTTTAAGGCACACACGCACAGCATGAGTGTTGTGGCGTTTGTAGGCACGTTTATCTGATAAGTTCTTATGTTCATTTACATAAGAAAATATAAGAAATTTCAAGTTGAAATCGATGACAAACTTTCTCGTTACTTCATTCATAAGAACAGTGTGTTGTATAATAGTCACGGTTATTGACCAGAGTACACAATCACTTTGGGAACTCTGCCAATGGCTCATTATCAACATGAAAACGGACAACAGCTGTATATAACAGTTGCAAATAGCAGTTGTAATAAGCAGCATGTTGTGTAGATATACTGAACTCTAATGGCAGCGCATCGAGATGTTACTATTATTTTTCCATTATTTATGCTGTTATTAAAATGTAGCACTCCGTACTAGAGCAATTTCCAATTACTTTACATGTGAAGATTTATATTTTATTTTAGTTTTTCGTTTAAATTTACCTTGACAAACTTTTGTTCATTTAAATAAAGTTTTCAATCGTTTGTACACAGGTGTTTGTCTATAACCGTGGTAATAGGTGTGGAATTGATTGCTGTTGTACAATTATGTAAGAACATATTTCACAATTACTACATATTTTACAATCCATCTACTTATTGACCGCCTGAATTTGGCAACTTAGCAATGTTTTTCCCGAAAGTTGTGTGTGTAAATATGAACCAAATATGCCTGTGATAGTTACCAGTATTTTTTCCTAATATATGTGCTGATAGTATTGCTGTGTTTTAGGTTATTCAGTTTGGTTCGACGATCGTTAATTATATAAAAATCGGTCAGCACAATTCGTAATCTCAGCATTTTTTAAATGCCATTAGATTAACTATGTTTTTGTTTTCTATGAACCTTACACATAGCGTATGCTATTAACTACAGGCAAATAGCAATTTCATACATTCGCGTGTCTAGACTATATATGTACAAATCGTTTTTAGCAAAGATGAATTTCTAGCATTTATATGATTTACATGGTTTACCCGAACATTCCCAATTTTGTCCATAAAGTTTAACTTTGTACAAAGTTTAACAGAGATCTTGTCTATCGGCTCCGAGTCGTACGTGACGTGACATGTTAGTTTTGTCATGTGGTGTGGATGTGTGATGGTGGTCATGCTTTTAGACACACACACACACACACACACACACACACACACACACACACACACACATGCACACACACACACGCACATACACACACGACACACACACACACATATGTACACATACATACACATGCGTACACGCACATACACACACGGCACACACATATGTACACATACACACACATATGTACACATACATACACATACGTACACACACACGCACGCACACACACACACACACACACACACACAAACAGACACGCACGCACACACAGACACATGCACAAACACACATACAGACATGCACACACAGACACACACAGACATGCACACACACAGACCCACACAGACATGTGGTGTAGGATGTGGACATTTAATGCACATTGTATTGTTTCAATGATATATGCTGTCAATAAATACGATTTTTTGAATGTGGTACACAAAGGTGAGAATTTCACTGGCAATTTATGAAACGTGTTTAGCACGCATATATATAACATATGCCTGGTCAAGCCTTAAGGGCCCCGCACACGGTGCAAATTCGGTGCGTGCCAACGGCGCTGCGCCTAATGCGCACCGTGTGCGGGCTGGCACCCAAGCAATGCGCATGCGTGACTTGTGTTCAGCGTCGTTGGTGCACGCCGAACGCGCACCGTGTGCGGGGGCTTTTAATCGACGATTGATATAAACATTGAGAAGGTTTGGTACATACGACTATTATTTTATTTCAGTAATAAAAAGTACATTTTTTTCACAATATTTTTTTCACATTGATTTTTACATTCGTTTTTTTTATTTAATTTTTTTGTACCTTTATTTTTTTATTTTTTTATTATATATTTTCATTTTTTTCCATTTTTTCACCACCATAATTACTCAAGCCTGAAAAAGCAAGGGCAAAATGTTAATATAGAAAGAAAGATTTGAATAACACCCACCTAACTTCAAACCAAGTATGAAATCAAGTCCTACGTGTGTGTTAACATTTACTGTTCTCAACCTAACGGAGGTGCAAAGAACACGAAAGAATACAGCAGCCAGAAGAAAGAGGGGCGACAGCAACAAAGAAAGGGCTGATGACAATATTCTGAACCAATACTCGTTTGCGAAGATTGGAATGAAGTATTCTGAGCCATTATGAACCACTGTCTGCCCCACACTGGCCAAGCGAATCTAAGAATGATACCTACGTTGTAAGCGGAAACTTGTAAAAACAAGGTGGGGGAGTGCCACTGCTAGCTCAAGACACCACACAGTGCCTCACTACAGAGGGAGCCACCACGAGGCCTCACTACAGAGGGAGCCACCACAGGGCCTCACTACAGAGGGAGCCACCACAGGGCCTCGCTACAGGGGGAGCCACCACAGGGTACCACTATAGAGGGAGCCACCACAGGACCTCACTACAGAAAGCACCACTACAGAGGGAGCCACCACAGGGCCTCACTACAGAGGGAGCCACCACAGGGCCTCACTACAGAGGGAGCCACCACAGGGCCTCACTACAGAGGGAGCCACCACAGGGTACCACTATAGAGGGAGCCACCACAGAGTACCACTATAGAGGGAGCCACCACAGGACCTCACTACAGAAGGCACCACTACAGAGGGAGCCACCACAGGGCCTCACTACAGAGGGAGCCACCACCACAGAGGGTGCCACCACTACAGAGGGAGCCACCACTCCAGCTGCGATAAAGTGTGAAATCTGCGAAAGCCGCACAACGTCAATCGAGACGTCAGTCGCCTCAGCTGTCTAACGCAGCTGCTACCTACGTACAGCGTCATTCATCCGTCGTCTCTGACACTCGCCTGCTGCTGCGACCCCCCCCCCACCCATGAGGTTCCTCTACACCGGCGTGACTGCAGGCTCTTCCTCTGTAGTGCCCCCACCTCTACTGGTCCAAGACAGCAGTGGTTCGTATTCTTAACCCTTTTTGAGTCGTGGACCCCTTTGAGAATGTGCCGAAAGCTACGGACCCCTCCCCAGAAAAATGCACATGAACACGCCTGGTTCACGGTCCCCCCCGAAGCCCATGTACGGACTCCAAAGGGGTCCATGGACCACAGGTTAAGAACCCCTGCCCTACGCTGATGTAACTGCTAGGGCTTCCTCTGTAGTGCCCCCCCCCCTCCTTCCCCCGCATCGCCATGCATCCCACGATCGAGAGGCATCGTCATGACGACCCACCGCGCAGAGGAACATCACCGTGGTACCCGACACCAGTTAACTCCTCCAATAGCCGCTAACTAAAAATGCATGCGGGGTTCCTTATAATGGCGCCACCTGCAGTCAACTAAAGAAATTAACGATGTGGCTACGAAACTTGGTGTCACCATTTACACCTTCACTGACAGCTTGGGGCGAGTGACTGCAAGATAGCATAATTCGTGAGAAAGGCCAACCCGACAGGTTCAAATTTAAGTTAAATCTCATCAAAATTTACACGGAAAAGGGCAGATTTTGTCTAAATGATTACGATTACGGTCGCATGCTCTCACATAAAAACTCAACAATGCTTTTCCAAAAAAATTATAGTCGCTAAAACACCAACTACTATCGTCGTGATTACTGTAAAACGGTTCTGCACTTGATGATAAAATGTAGTAAGTATATACTAGTCCATACTAGTCTGCCATCCCTCCCCATGCGGCCGGACTCCCCTCTCCCACCCCGAGACCCACATGAGTCTGAAGGAATTAAGCAACGAAATAGTGTAACATTAGGCAGAGAAACGCAGATGCTGGGCGTGCGTGTGTGTATGTGTGTATACATACCCACGTTCTCGCTCTACGTAGGAATTTAGTTGACACACCGCAAAATGCCTCTAGTGTGCTTCATAACTTTGCATTTAACAAATTCAGTACCCCCCCCCCCCCCGCCCCACCCGCTTTCCCCATCACACTATAAACACGAATAATTATATACAAACCGGCAACTAACACCGGTGCCTTGTGACAGCAACATATAGCAAATACCTATAAATGTGAATGCAGTGCTGGTGATATAGAATTGCTTAGTCGATGTGAGGTGACAACGTTCAATTACTGAAAACAAGCACTCTCACAGCTAGCTAAAATTACACTCGTTAAATGCGTTAATTAATTACGTTAAGCTCGTTAAATGCTAAGTTATGGTGCGCACGAACGCGCGTTTTGCCACGATGCAATCCTTAACATTTCCCGCCACAAATGACCATAACCATGCACTATAGATTAATTACGAACAGCAGAATAGCTGAAGAGTGGGTCAAGGGAGCCGGGATAGGACGGGACAGGCTGGGATGACTATTAAAAAGATCGGTAAATGGCAGACAAGGGAAAAGCGGGCATTTAGCGAAGACATTTACAGCGGAACAAGCAACGCGAATGTCGATTAGGTCATGATACTAACAAGTCGCAAGCAATCCGATTCCAACTTTACCGACTGCCTCGCGAGCACTCGGAAAGGGGATAGGGGGCACTTGCTTACGTTTGTTCGATAACTACGCTTCCGGAGCTCCTCTACTCTGCAAGCCCCTGCCTGCTAGATACAGAAAAACCACCATAGACACAGTAACAATCGCCGCGGACACTAACCGTGTAAGCGCGAGGAGGAGGGAGGGCAATCGTGTCACTAGCTAAAATGCCCGCTGAGTGAGGGGGCCGGGGATTATATCTGCCTAGGAAAGCAGCACATACCACCGGCTCAGGAAGATTCGATCACATGCCTGACGGGTTTAGTATGGAGAAAACCAGGACCCTCCTCGCCGTGGCCTGAAACACAACAGAGAAACATTAAATGAATAAGTTATTTTTAACCGACGATCGTAGTGATCAAGACATCTGACAGAAGTCGAAACGTTTACGGTACGTTTACATTCTTGTTTGGTTAAAAAGAACTTATTAATTTATTGCATTATAACAAACAGATGATCTTAATTAACAATAACAGAGAAGTAACAATCTAGTGTGTGACGTAGGAATGCAGGAGTTAGATTTCAAGGTGACACTGTGGCGCCACGCCACGCCGACTGCAGCCGTGCCGGTACTATCTGACAATATCCATGCCATGTCCGTACAAGTGACGCACGGCAGCAAAGCGAAAAACGCGTGAGGCCATCCTTAAAAAATTTATGTTTGCTGTCCCCCAACCCATGATTTTTTTAGTGGATAGGTAGGTAGGTCATGTTTGTTTTGTGAGGCATAATAGTAATTTTAAGTCTGTCCTCGTGTTTGCCACACATGCTTTGTGTTTCAGCCTTAACTATAAAAAATGTCAAAAAAAAAAAAAGTCAAAATGTCAAAAAAAACTTGGGTCGCGGCTATTTTCGTGGGTTGGTCGGGGGGACAGCAAACATATAATTTTTTAAGGATGGCGTGAAGAGCGCAAACGAGCGCAAAGTCGCAGCGTACCTGGAACGACTCGAGGATCGTGAATATCCGCCGCTGCCGTAGTAACGCCACCCACGCCCTCGCGAGCCGCGCCCCCGGAAAGGCGGCCGATTGGTCGAGCTCACTCCGGGACGATTCGTCCGCTTTGGTAGCACCTGGTGCACGAAGAAACGAATAGTGACTCGTCATGATAATACGGTGGGTGGGGAGAATCAGCAACGACGCGGCAGAGTAGCATGCGAGTAAACATCGCTACTGACAAAACCACCGATAGCGTTCTCACGTGAAAACGTAGTGGGAAAGCCACTCTCCACAGACCAGCACCACACACGTTTAACTATTCCTCACGGTAGCACATGGAGCTGACACGTATTCCGTTACACGGAGGGCATACCTTGATCTGTCGGCCTTTGAAGAGCGATTCATCCAGTGCCTGCGCCGTCGTCACCGAATCTTTGTCGGCAAACTCTATGTAGGCAAAGCTGTTAATAAAAAGACAATCCGTTAGCCAAACTCCAGAATGTCCGAGAACAACAGAGGTAGTAAGATGTACTGCCCAGTGAGTCGCATTTGTACATTTGTAGTCACAGCTACGATGATCTGCTGCCGACTATGGAATCATTCCTTACCATTCTTTACCACCCACCCACCAACATACATGAATAAACCAACCTTCCACCCACCCATCGTCACCCCTCACAGGTGTCTGCTTGACTGGGAGTCGTCATGGAAACGCAAGCTTACCCTTTGGGATGTCCTGTGAACTTGTCACACAGGATCGTCACGCGGTTGACAGAACCGCACCCGTGAAAGTGAGCCTCCAACTCTTCCGCTGTGGCAGAGTAGTCCACCTACGAGGATGTGCGCAAACCGACCAACAGAAAAACATTTAGCGACTCCCAATGCGCAAACCGACCAATAGAAAATCAATTAGCAACACCAAATAACTAGTGTCAGCGGCAAAGCATTTAAAAGTAACTGACGTATAACACGATATTTGTGCAAAAAAAGAAAAACATGCGCTAGCTAACAAGTGATAGCTAGCAAACATTCACTGGCAAAAATCGATGAAGAAATGGAAAGAGTTTACCTTAAACTGTTAAACAACTGGGAAAAGTAGCTAGTGACCTCCATAGCAAGGCAATGCCAAACATCTCACAACAACAAAAATGAATATCGAACATTGCAGCAATGGTCGTAGATCGTAGAGAATGCTTGCTGAATCTTTATACTTACATTTCCAACATATATAGAACGGTTGTCAGCGTCAATTTTATCTTCTAGAGAAAGCCCTGCAGGACTCGCTGAAAAAACAAATCACCTATTGTCATCTACAGGCTGTATACAGCACATGATAGTAGTAAGTGACTGAGAGCATGCTTGACTCACATTTACTGACTACTTACTTACTACTTACTCTTACTCTTACTACTTGACACTTTACTTACTACTAGCACACTGCGTGTATTAATATTCACATGGGCTAGTGACCAACATAGAACATTCCACAATGCCTTGACCAGTGGTCACTTACCGAGGGCACTCGGTGGGCTCATATTCAGCTGTTTTTCCACTTCATTTTGCATCTGCTTAAGTTTCTCTGCTTCTTCTTCCATCTCTCGCACACGCGCTTTGATGGCTTCCAATTCCTGTGACCCCAGGTGAAAATTCGATATTACCGCACGTTCTCACAGGGCTAATATGAACTGAAGCTAATGCGTTATCACCTTAGCAACAACATAATGACTATAAAAGTGCATTCCAGATGCAGAAATGCAATTTGTCCTTGAAGATAATTGCATTGACAATCCCACCAATCTGTGAAAATATTTGTTGATAGGACAAAAAACAAATTCAATTTTAAACGTTTTCAATTTTTATATGCTACGAAAACCAAGACTATTGCAACACATAATCAGACACCTATCGAACACCGCACACATGAATCCCAATCCTCTGTAAAGTTTTCATAATCAAACGCAACATGACTAACAATTCAGTTCTTAAAGAGATCATTTACTCTAGGTTCTAGGGTTATATTCAGTTAATTTAGGTTAAAATTACGCTACATAAAAAGTTTCATGGTTCAATCACCATTAGAATTTTTTTTTTTATGTTTTAAAACTAACGACTACAGTTTGATTACAACGATGGTGGCGCCACTCAAAGCGCACGATCTGAAAAGTTGCGCAAAGCAACTTTACAGCCAAGGGCTACAGACCGAGGGTGTTTCTTATTTATTAATTTAAAAGCAAAAGGATTGTCATATCTTATAAACGACATATATAGTTTCAGTTATATTATGGATAAATTTGTCCTAAAATGAACATCGTTCGGTTAAATACCAAAATGTTTAGGTATAAATATAATTGCACCTTTGTGATTAGCCCTCAGTCTGTAACGTGCAAAATATTTTGGGAAATGTGCAACTTTTTCAGGGTGGCAGCACGGTCGCGGGTGTCAATGGCACCGTTCAAATTTCGTAGCGTTGACGTATAATTAATTATAACAATTAAATTAGGTATCTGGTAGCAAGTACGTGTGGGTATAGACGATTTGTTATACACTAAGTACAGTTGTATGCAGTAAAATCCGAGAGTCTAGTATCCCTTTAATGCTCTCAGTTCAAATCAAAGAACTTGTCGTTGTTGCCGCGGTGACGCGCGAGCCGTCCACTCACCGGGTCATCGACGGACTGGTCGTTATCGCCGACGTCGTCGCCACCGCCGTGAGCGTCGTCGCCATTGTCGACGTGCTCCAGGAGACTGTCGTCTGCAGACGCGTCTGCCTCTGGACGATCCTCCTGCTCTGGCTCGGGGTCAAAGGTCACTTCTCCGTTCTCCGCGTCGACGCTGTCTGCCATGACGCTGCGATCAAATGACACGGGCATAAGTCGCAGGGTTTCTTATACGTGAGAGGTACAGTGGCGCACTGCCGTTGTCAAATTTAGCATCGCCGTTGTGAAAATGCTCCTGTAACAATTTTTTACATTCTCATGTTTAAAATTTAGCTGGGGGATACCCCCAAAACCCCCTTCCCAGCAAGAGGGGGACTTCCACCTCTCCCTCTCTCCCCCCGTCCGCCTGCAGTGTCCGCATGCGTGCCTACGGCACGTCTTTAAATCCATCATGCGCATTTATTCCCAAACTGGCCATAACTTCCGTTGTATAATTTTCCCTCAGAAAAAACCCTGAGTCGCGCGACAAACACGCGAGTCAGAAGGTCGAAGACCGATCACAGAAGAGGCGGGCAGTTTGGCAGGAATCAGGATACCCACAAGCTATGTGTAGTATAATTTATAAATAGTAGATTAACGTGGCATTTTTACCTAATGTTTTAATAATCTAATAGCCTAAACTTTAGCTTAACTAAAGTAATAGCTGGTGCTAACTTTACAACTATTGAACTATGTACAAAGTGCAGAATGAAAAACTACTTTGAGAGTTGTGATACTGATATAGCTCCAAGAAACGGTCTTGCTAGGGTTAGAAGACCATGTATAGACAATCGGTCGCACAGCCGGGCTAATACTGTTACGCTTTAATAAAATTATAAATTACTATATTCTGGAACACAATAAAATCATTCATTCTTCTTAACCACATAGCTAGTTAGTTGAGAGTGTGACCAAGTACTGAAAAAGATGTAGTATCAGACCCAATCAATGCCAATGCCAGAGACGTCCCACAAACGCGACAAAGCCCAATATCACTGCACACCAGTTACAACGTCAACAACACAGTGACACTGACAGTCCAGTGAATCCAAATTTGACAGGCACCTAGGCCTACGCCACGATTCTACGAAAAAGTTCTTTTAGATGTTGCCAAACTTACTCAATCTGACCGAGATTCTTTACTTTCAGATGGGAAACCAAAACCGTACCGTGAAATTTGTTACGCTTTGTGAATACTTTCTTTCGATCAGTAACATGGCCGCTCAAGTCGGCTAAGATATGGCCATAGATTCGCTTTCACGAAAAATGGCGTGTGGTAATTGTTATATATAACAACTAGCCAAATAAATTAATGAGATGCTTTATTATCGAGTTTCAATAAGCTTTTGTGTGGTAAAACCCATGATCTTACACATTTTGAAGTAGGAACTTTGGTAAGAAATCATGTCTTAAATAAATTCCACGTGCCCAATTCTCCCACCAGGTGTCGCAAGTCGTCAATCACAAAACCAAACTCCACAACAGATGGCGCTCTCGCTCTGGCTCAATTCTACTGAGTATTATCCTGAGTGTGGGAAGGGGCACTGCATGCAGTTTGTCACAAAACACAACTTCAGACTTGAACGGTGACTGAAACGGTGCTCGCGCATGCGCAATATTTCCAGAGAAGAATAATATTTTGCAAAGATTACGAATTTAAAATGAAGAGGGGTTATCAAATCACAGATTTATATAAGAAACTTGTTTCCAGTAGACCTCATTTCAAAAATAGGAAACAGACCTTGCATGTATAAGGTTCTCCCTGCATATACCAATCAGTACATAACCTGGCTACGTTACTGCTTTAGCGCACGTGCAATATCTCACCAGAAGAGCTATATTTTGTGAGGAAAATGGATTTAGTATGGTCAGGGGGTATCTCAGCATAGGTTTCTGCAATAAATTCTTATCCGTAGACCTGTGTTTATAATTAGGAGAGCGCCCTAGCTTGTAGGGTGCAAACTTCTACTTCATTCCCACCCGCCCTTTCCATTGTCTTCTTTGTCGCGCGCTCAGCCTCCTTCTTCTTCCACCGTCCCTCGACTGTCTTTCCTGCCACCATCCGTAACTCTCTGACCCCTCTCTCCCTCAGCAAGCTATATTACGTACTTTTATTTAGGCCGTACTGCACGCCTGAAACGGTGCTCGCGCATGCGCAATATCTCCCGAAAAGAAGAATATCTTGCAAACATTATGAATTTAAAATAAAGAGGGGTTATTCTAACATAGATTTATATGAGAAAATTGTATCAGTAGACCTCATCTCAAAAATAGGAAGCAGATCTTGCAAGTATGCATTTAGTATGGTCAGGGGGTATCTCAGCATAGGTTTCTGTAATAAATTCTTATCCGTAGACCTGTGTTTATAGTTAGGAGAGCGCCCTAACCTGTAGGGTGCAAAATAAACTGGTACTCGCTCCCACCTCGATTACTCGACTGGTACCTAAGCCGATAGGTGGGACCGGGTACCAGTCTAGGTGCAAAACTACTATACTTCAGCTCCGCCCTTTCCCTTGTCTTCGTTGTCGCACGTTCAGCCTCCTCCTTCCTCCACCGCCCGTCAGCTATCTTCCCTTTCGTCTTCCTTCAGTCTCCCATCCCTCTCCCCTCAGCACGCTATATTACGTACTTTTATTTAGGCCGTACTGCACGACGGAAACGACGCTCACGCATGAGCAATATCTTATTAGATTAATAATATTTTGCAAAAATTATACATTTAAAATGAGGAGCAGGTATCTTAGCATAGATGTATATGATAACATACCATCCGTAGACCTCACTTAAGAAATAGGACGAATACCTTGCATGTAAGGTGCCCACTGCATATATGCCCTACCAGTCAGTACACAATCTGCCTACGTTAGTGTGTTAACGCATGCGCAATATCTCACCAGAGGAGTTATATTTTCTGATGAATATGCATTTAATACATATTAAATGTATATGTATTATACATATTATACAAAATTTATTTCAGAAATCTATGCTGAGATAACCCTTAACCAAAAGGTACTATAATGTGTAGCTCACGCATACACACATGAACACAGAGCTCACGCATACACACATGAACACAGAGAGATCACGCATACACACATGAACACAGAGAGCTCACGCATACACACATGAACACAGAGCTCACGCATACACACATGAACACAGAGAGCTCACGCATACACACATGAACACA
>NW_014578690.1:41382-42774 GCF_000485595.1 Priapulus caudatus
CCCAGAAAAATGCACATAAGCACATAAACTCAATTATTTTTATACGCCTAGTTCACGGACCCCAAAGGGGTACATGGACCACAGGTTAAGAACCCTTGAGCTAGTGTAGTGTTGCCCCCGTGCTGACGCCGCGCAGGCAACACCGCCATAGCGATGAAGACAGACACCTGTCATCACACGCCACCACAACATTCGCTCTAGAACTATAGCCCTTCGCTCTGCCACAAGCCTGTGATGACATCAAAAAGATGAATGGCACCTGATTTTAACAAACTTAATTATTTATACCATGTTATACATTATATCCGAATGTATACACAAACTAATTACGATTTTAAAAATACAAATAAACGAACATGAACCACTAAACCTGTGTGTTGTGCTGCTTTTGAGACTCAACTGACAACAGAGTGCATAAAAAACGTATAAATTTGGCATAGGTTAACCTGGTATTAACACAAAGTTTTGGCTTTTGTCCGCTAGATGGCTACATTCGCGGGAATTCGGCTGTTCTACTTTTCTGACATCTCCCCACTGCTAAAATTATCGCCTGTATTAAGGCCTATTTATCGTCATTATATCTACAAATATGGGTGGATTTAACAAATATGGATAAGCCTATGTTGGTGTCCGACATACGGGCTATACACTAAGATCGGTGGAGTGGGTTTGATGCTCACCGCGGCAAAGATTACCGCGTCAGAAAATCGGCCTCTCCTCTCTTATAATATAGATTTGCTAGGCTATAATATAGTAATGCATTTATTTTGTCTGCATTTGTCTGTGTGTGTGTGTGTGTGTACCTGTGTTCTTGTGCGCAAGTACGTATATCTGCGCATATACAGCAATACATAACTGACACCATTTCTACTTCTGCAGGCGATTTCTAATCGGAGCTATGTCAGCTAACATCAGCAATGTCACCACATGTATTAGCTGTCTCTATTGGATTGATGCTAACCTCAGTGGCGATGACGCAAGCAACCTCAGCGTCTTCTCTGACACATTGTTAAACGAGACGTACTCACCGGCGTCTGGCAAATCCGAACCATGGTACGTGGCGGCTACGAGAGTTTTTATTGGCCTGGTCATCATATCCTTAAATGGAACCGTGCTGTTACTGCTGATCGCACGAGCGCAGTCGATACCAGAGATAAAGTACATCCTCCTCAAGAGTCTCATCGGCTCGGACATGCTCGTTGGCGTCACGACCATCTACCATGGAGCAGTCAACCTCAACCATCCGGTCGGTGACAAATTCATCCAGCACTGCATTAATTATATGACATTAATCTGCGTCTCTTGCATGAGTTCGTCATGGAACATGTTGGGAATCGCCATTGATATGTACATCATGATCATTCATCCGCTGCGTTACTATGATCTGATGTC
>NW_014578690.1:44050-44891 GCF_000485595.1 Priapulus caudatus
TCACGCGCGCAAACACACGAGCGAGCGCGTACGTGAGCGCACATGCAAACATATATTATACACACACGTATCGTCTCACATGGACGATAGCGCGCAACTCTATGTAAGTGTTTTACATGTAATCATCCTGATAGTTATTAAAGTGCAAGAACTTAAGACGAACTGCAAGATAAATCTATCGCTGCTATAGAAATTCGCATTAACCTAATTATACACAAAACAACCTAGAATTGACGAGCGATTCTCATTCTTTAAGGGTGATAACAGCAGTGATACACACCCATGCGCTTGTACATCTGCGCTCATTCGCAGTGTGATTTGCGCGCATAGAAAAATATACTAGTTAGACAGTCGGTCGCTTGGTCGACCCGTGTGCTAGTGTCTCTAAATATTTCTATGTGTGCTAGTGTCTTTATATATTTGTATGCGTGCTAGTGGCTCTATATATTTCTATGTGTGCTCTATATATTTCTGTGTGTGGTAGTGTCTATATATATGTCTGTGTGTGCTAGTGTCTCTGTATATTTCTATGTGTGCTAGTGTCTCTAAATATTTCTATGTGTGCTAGTGTCTCTAAATATTTTTATGTGTGCCAGTGTCTCTAAATATTTCTATGTGTGCCAGTGTCTCTACATATTTCTATGTGTGCCAGTGTCTCTATATATTTCTATGTGTGCTAGTGTCTCTATATATTTCTATGTGTGCCAGTGTCTCTACATATTTCTATGTGTACTAGTGTCTCTATATATTTCTATGTGTGCCAGTGTCTCTATATATTTCTATGTGTGCCAGTGTCTCTATATATTTCTATGTGTGCCAATGTCTCTATATATTTCTAAGC
>NW_014578690.1:45859-47821 GCF_000485595.1 Priapulus caudatus
GTCTCTATATATTTCTATGTGTGCTTGTCTCTCTATATATTTCTATGTGTGCTTGTCTCTCTATATATTTCTATGTGTGCTTGTCTCTCTATATATTTCTATGTGTGCTCACCTGCAAACATGAATGACATTAACCTGCGTGGTACCATAACGTGTCGACGTTGCACCGTACAGAGAACTGCACAGCACACGCGGCTGACAAATCAGACGGCAATGGCATACAGTGAATCTGAAATAGGGCTAGTGAGTTCACATTTGAACCAGGGGATGGTATGCGCGATAGTGACTCGTGGTGACGCCGTTTGTCAACTTTAAAAAAAACGAATAGAATCGCATTCAGCGTAATTTTAATGCATATTATATGGTGCAAAATATTATGCAGCGATGCCAACTTGCTGGCGCGCACCAATATTGTGCACAACTAAAATCAACGGTTTCAAGTTTACAGGGGGCCGTTGTCAGAAACATCGTAAGTTAAGGCTAATGTTAATGGTAAGACTAATGTTTAAGACTAATTTTATTTTTTGACAACGGGCCCCTGGCCTCTAAACCGAGACGCGACGGAAAAATATAAAATATAGCGCTAGAAAATGCAGCAATCATGTAGCCGTGTTTGATTTTATGTAAGTTGTAGTTCGAGTTTGTGTAAGATATATATGCGTATTTCGAAGATTTTAGCTGTGAGAATGATAGCATTGTGCGATCTCTCCATGTCATGTTTACCTGTTACGAGTTTAAACTGTATGATTTAAAGGCGATCGCGTCAACCCATGGGTCATATATATGGGCCAGTATATATATAAGCACATGTGCGAAATGTATTGGTTTCAATACTGGAGTGCCTACGCAGTAGGCCTACCTATTTTCGGAAAAACAATCTTGTTATTTCGTTTAAAGTTTATAGGAGATACGTACAATATGAGTAGTTCAATTTAGTCGCTTCTCCAAGAAGTGTGTATTATGTGAGCACTGATCGTAACCTTAGAATGCTGTAGTCGTTTACCTTTTGGTAAAACCTTATCGCTGTGCTAGTTGTTCAACTGAAATGCATTATTACATATTGTCTGCATTGAATTAAAACCATGTGACTTTACAACATGCCATAAACTCGTTTCTGTCGCATTCTCATCTCTCCCTCTCTTCGCGGTTCTGTATGTGCACTGCCGTGTGGTATGATCACTGCCGTGTGGTATGTTCACTGCCGTGTGGTATGTTCACTGCCGTGTGGTATGTTAAATTCCGTGTGGTATGTTCACTGCCGTGTGGTATGTTCACTGCCGTGTGGTATGTTCACTGCCGTGTGGTATGTTCACTGCCGTGTGGTATGTTCACTGACGTGTGGTATGTTCACTGCCGTGTGGTTTGTTCACTGACGTGTGGTATGTTCACTGCCGTGTGGTTTGTTCACTGACGTGTGGCATGTTCACTGCCATATTGTATGTTCACTGCCGTGTGGTTTTGTTTACTGACGTGTGGTATGTTCACTGCCGTGTGGTATGTTCACTGCCGTGTGGTATGTTCACTGCCGTGTGCTATGTTCACTGTCGTGTGGTATGTTCACTGCCGATTAGAGTGTCTACGCTGCTGTCACCTTATGTGTTCGGTACCGTCCCCTCGGACATTCGCTGCTGTTGTCTTCTGTCAACGCTGTCGTCAACGCTGTCGTCAGTTCGGCGGTTTGCTGCTGTTACGTCGTTTGTTCGCTGCCGTCCCTTCTTGTGTCGTTCCAGTTGCTTTCTATCTTTCCTGTCGTAGCACCTGTCCTCTCTCGTAGCACCTGTCCTCTCTCGTAGCACCTGTCCTCTCTCGTAGCACCTGTCCTCTCTCGTAGCACCTGTCCTCTCTCGTAGCACCTGTCCTCTCTCGTAGCACCTGTCCTCTCTCGTAGCACCTGTCCTCTCTCGTAGCACCGAAATGCTCGATATATTCTCCGTTTTCAGCGCAACCGGCAGTTAGATGCGA
>NW_014578690.1:47846-52157 GCF_000485595.1 Priapulus caudatus
GAGAGAGAGAGAGAGAGAGAGAGAGAGAGAGAGAGAGAGAGAGAGAGAGAGAGAGAGAGAGAGAGAGAGAGAGAGAGAGAGAACGAAAGAGCGATTGAGGCACTTTTACACAGTAATGCTCAATAGTATTTAATCATACAGCTTAGGTAGCAGTAGGTTCTCTCAGACCCCCCATAGGCACATAAGAGGAATGTGTCTGAACGACGACGCTTTGCTCGAGCATTTCATGGCGCATGCGTGCGCCATGGGTAAAAGGTGAGTGAAGCACCTATACCTGCCAGCGGCGGATCCAGCTATTAGTAAGGCGGAAACGCTCCGCGCATATTGAATTCCATAATGTATAAAGAGCACGACTGTTAGTCGGACTCAGGTCATGAGATTGCAGATATATGCCGCTTCATGCCCGCTCCATGTGCCTCACGACGCATGCCGAGATTGCGCAGCTTCCTTGTGGCTTTATCTCACGAGAGGACATATATTTCGTGCTGAAAATGCATTTAATATGGTCAGGGGGTATCTCAACATAGGTTTCTGCAATAAATTCCTTATAGTAGAACTCTGTTTATAATTAGGAGAACGCCTTAGCCAGTAGGTTGCAAAACTACTACTTCATCCCCGCCCGTCCTTTCCCTTGTATCCCTTGTCGCACGCTCAGCCTCCTTCGTCTTCCACCGCCCCTCAGCTATCTTCCCTGCCGCCTTCCTTCAGTCTCCGACCCCTCTCTCCCTCAGCAAGCATATTACGTACATTTATTTAGGCCGAACTGCACGCCTGAAACGATGCTCGCGCATGCGCAATATTTCCAGAGAAGAAGAATATTTTGCAAAGGTTATGAATTTAAAATGAAGAGGGTTATCCAAACACAGATTTCTATAAGTAACTTGTATCAGTAGAAGTCATTTTAAAAATAGGAAACAGACCTTGCATGTAAGGTCCCAGCTGCATATACCAATCAGTACATAACCTGGCTACGTTACTGTTTTAGCGCTATATAACAATGTAAGGAGAACGCCCTAGACAGTAGGTTGCAAAACTACTCTTTCATCCCCGCCCGTACTTCCCCTTGTCTCCCTTGTCGCACGGTCAGCCTCCTTCGTTCTCCACCGCCCCTCGGCTGCCCTTCTAGCCACCCTCCCTCAGGCTACCACCCCTCTCTCCCGCAGCAAGCTATATTACGTACTTTTATTTAGGCCTTACTGCACGTCAGAAACGGTGCTCGCGCATGCACAATATCTCCCAAAAAGGAATAATAATTTGCCAATTTTATGGATTCAAAATGAAGAGGGCTTATCCCAGCATAGATTTGCATAATAATATTTTATCAGTAGACCTGACGTATGAAATAGGAAGCAGACATTGCATGTAAGGTCTCCGTTGTATAAACCAGTCAGTACACAATGTGGCTACGTTACTGTTTTAGCGCATGCGGAATATCTCAACAGCGGAGTTATGTTTTGTGCTGTAAATGCATTTAATATGGTCACGGAGTATCTCAGCATAGGTTTCTGTATTACATTCCTATCAGTAGACCTGTGTTTATAATTAGGAGAACGCCCTAGCCAGTAGGTTGCAAAACTACTCTTTCACCACCGACCGTCCTTCCCCTTGTATCCCTTGTCGCACGCTCAGCTTCCTTCTTCTTCCACCGCCCACGGCTGTCTTCCTTGCCACCCTCCCTCAGTCTACCACCCCCTTCTCCCGCAGCAAGCTATATTACGTACTTTTATTTAGGCTGTACTGCACGTCAGAAACGGTGTTCGCGCATGCGCAATATCTCCCAAAAAAGAATAATAATTTGCCAATTTTATGAATTTAAAATAAAGAGGGGTTATCCCAGCATAGATTTCTATAATAATATTCCATCAGTAGACTTGACTTATGAAATTGGAAGCAGACATTGCATTTATGGTCTCCGTTGCATAAACCAGTCAGTACACAATCTGGCTACGTTACTGTTTTAGCGCATGCGGAATATCTCAACAAAGGAGTTATGTTTTGTTCTAAAAATGCATTTAATATGGCCAGGGGGTATCTCAGCATAGGTTTCTGCAATAAATTCTTATCAGTAGACCTGTGTTTATAATAAGGATAACGCTCTAGACAGTAGGTTGCAAAACTACTCTTTCATCCCCGCCCGTACTTCCCCTTGTCTCCCTTGTCGCACGCTCAACTTCCTTCGTTCTCCACCGCCCCTCGGCTGCCTTTCTAGCCACCCTCCCTCAGTCTACCAACCCTCTCTCCCGCAGCAAGCTATATTACGTACTTTTATTTAAGCCGTACTGAACGTCAGAAACGTTGCTCGCGCATGCGCAATATCTCCCACAAAACAATTATAATTTGCCAATTTTATGAATTTAAAATGAAGAGGGGTTATCCCAGCATAGATTTCTATGATAATATTCCATCAGTAGACCTGACTTATAAAATAGGAAGCAGACATTGCATGTAAGGTCTCCGTTGCATAAACCAGTCAGTACACAATCTGGCAACGTTACTGTTTTAGCGCATGCGCAATATCTCACCAGAAGAGCTATCCTTTGTGATGAAAATGCATTTTATATGGTCAGGGCGTATCTCAGCATAGGTTTCTGCAATAAATTCCTATCAGTAGACCTGTGTTTATAATTAGGAGAACGCCCTAGCCAGTAGGTTGCAAAACTCCTACTTTATCCCCGCCCGTCCTTCCCCTTGTCTCCCTTGTCGCACGCTCAGCCTCCTTCTTCTTCCACCGCCCCTCGGCTGTCTTCCTTGCCACCCTCCCTCAGTCTACCACCCCTCTCTCCCGCAGCAAGCTATATTACGTACTTTTATTTAGGCTGTACTGCAAGTCAGAAACGGTGTTCGCGCATGCGCAATATCTCCCAAAAAAGGATAATAATTTGCCAAATTTATAAATTTAAAATGAAGAGGGGTTATCCCAGCATAGTTTTCTATGATAATATTCCATCAGTAGACCTGACGTATGAAATAGGAAGCAGACATTGCATGTAAGGTCTCCGTTGTATAAACCAGTCAGTATACAATGTGGCTACGTATACGTTACTGTTTTAGCGCATGCGAAATATCTCAACAGAGGAGTTATGTTTTGTGCTGTAAGTGCATTTAATATGGTCAGGGGGTATCTCAGCATAGGTTTCTGCAATAAATTCTTATCCGTAGACCTGTGTTTATAATTAGGAGAGCGCCCTAGCTTGTAGGGTGCAAAACTACTACTTCATTCCCGCCCGCCCTTTCCATTGTCTTCCTTGTCGCGCGCTCAGCGTCCTTCTCCTTCCACCGTCCCTCGACTGTCTTTCCTGCCACCATCCGTAACTCTCCGACCCCTCTCTCCCTCGGCAAGCTATATTACGTACTTTTATTTAGGCCGTACTGCACGCCTGAAACGGTGCTCGCGCATGCGCAATATCTCCCGAAAAGAAGAATATTTTGCAAACATTATGAATTTAAAATGAAGAGGGGTTATTCTAACATAAATTTATATGAGAAAATTGTATCAGTAGACCTCATCTCAAAAATAGGAAGCAGATCTTGCAAGTAAGGTCCCCACTGCATATACCAATCAGTACCTAACCTGGCTACGTTACTGTTTTTCGCGCATGCGCAATATCTGACCAGAGGAGTTATATTTTTTTAGGAAAATGCATTTAGTATGGTCAGGGGGTATCTCAGCATAGGTTTCTGTAATAAATTCTTATCCGTAGACCTGTGTTTATAGTTAGCGCGCCCTAGCCTGTAGGGTGCAAAACTCATACTTCAGCCCCGCCCTTTCCCTTGTCTTCGTTGTCGCACGTTCAGCCTCCTCCTTCCTCCACCGCCCGTCAGCTATCTTCCCTTCCGCCTTCCTTCAGTCTCCCATCCCTCTCCCCCTCAGCATGCTATATTACGTACTTTTATTTAGGCCGTACGGCACGACGGAAACGACGCTCACGCATGAGCAATATCTCATGAGATGAATAATATTTTGCAAAAATTATACATTTAAAATGAGGAGCAGGTATCCTAGCATAGATTTATATGATAACATACCATCCTTAGACCTCACTTAAGAAATAGGACGAAGACCTTGCATGTAAGGTGCCCGCTGCATATAAGTCCTACCAGTCAGTACACAATCTGGCTACTACGTTAGTGTGTTAACGCATGCGCAATATCTCACCAGCGGAGTTATATTTTCTGATGAATATGCATGTAATACATATTAAATTTATATGTATTATACATAAAAATCGATTTCAGAAATCTAGGCTGAGATACCCCTTAACCAAAAGGTACTATAATGTGTAGCTCACGCATACACACATTGAACACAGA
>NW_014578690.1:52167-54607 GCF_000485595.1 Priapulus caudatus
ATACACACATGAACACAGAGAGCTCGCGCATACACACATGAACACAGAGAGCTCGCGCATACACACATGAACACAGAGCTCACGCATATACGCACGCTAATATGCACGAGCGCACATACATATCAAGCTTCTGCATATTATAGTCTTCCTGATATAGCATTACGTTTTATAACAGCGTAGGAAAAAACCGAGATGCTGCATCGGGTAACGAACGAGACCCCTCTCTCTCTCTCCCTCTAAAAGGATTTCTATTAGTTCAAATATATAAAACAGCTAGCGAATTTTTAGAAAAAAATTCAATCAACTAGCGAATGTTTCCGCGATGATGAGTAACAGAAACCCGAACACGGCAACAAGTCCACGTCACCACGCCATTGTTACAAATGCAGACATGCTCTAATAGTTTTTGCGGCGCACGATGTAACAACGTGGGTATCGCTAATCCGCATGACAGTATAAGGTGACGGCGTCGCACCCTTCATATAAAATAACCGCATCTGTCGCTGGCAATCAGACGGTAATGACAGACAGTGATCAAGATCGCTCCTCAGGCTGCTTCTGCTGTTGAAGAGTTCGTAAAGATCGAGAATCATTGACAGCTGGGAACAAGGTTCAGGTAATGTTCTTGCAAATTATGTCATTTAGTAATTAATATACTAATTATAATTCGTCTATAATGCGCCGAGGTAGATAGCAGTAGACATCAAAAATGAAAATGTATTGATTAGGTTATAATTAGGTGCTAAAATTAGGTATTTTTAAAAAAGCACGTCTTTTTTATAGGCACCCTATAGTCACATTTGAAAGAATGGGGATATGGCTGATGCCTTCATTATGTGTCGATTGCCATTTTAATTTTAATTCTATACAAACTGACGATAAAACATATATTGAAATAGCAAAAGTACCTACGAAAAAATTCAATAATGTTGAGATCTCTTTGAAGAAATGGTGAGAAATCCAGAATATTTTGAATAGGCTTTTAAAGTTATATCTTCGCATGCCTAGCGCGGGTCCAAATCTGGCTCTAACCCGGGTACAATCCTTCGCATGCCTCGTAGCTACTGAGTTCATGAGAAGTTCGAGCCAAACGTCGGTGTTTTCAGTTTCCTCTTAGCTATCCTCTTAGTTGTCTTCTTCATCGAGGTCGAAGCAGACTCGCAGCGAGGGATAATGGCGGCTCGAGCTTTGCATCCCTGCAGCAACAACAGTGCTGCTATTGTACGGTTGCTCTTGATGTATGCACGATAGCCGAGGCTTTGCGTTCAACCTGTAATTAACTGCAACCTTACGGCATTGTTAGCACGCCGTAAATTAAACTCACGTTCTCAAAAATCGCTGAAATTTATAATGCTTTTAGCCGCGTCATTGCAATGGCCCTGTCCGTGACGTTTAGGCGTGATACTACGCGTGTCAATTACTCTGTCAAACCTTATAATTGATTTTAGGTATAATATTTATGATGGCCTTAATCTAATAATTGTCACTCTGCCACGTGTGATGTTTTGCTAATGCCTTTTCGTGAGTTGTACATGCCAGAGCTAGAGCGCCCACAGTGCGCACTGGCAGCCATCTTCACGTTCCCCAGTAGGCTACGTCCGTGGTACGGGGTCGAACTGATGCTCCCGCCTTGCTCTGTCTTTGAGTTCACTCCCTATTTGATGCCGATGGCAGTAGCACAACAAACATCAATAAGGCGTTATCCTAAGCACTATAGTGTACTAATATCTACGTTCTATATACGTTCTCACTAATGCTGGTATATTCCAATCGTTTGTCGGCCTAATTATGTACGGGTTGAGGGTTAAATCCCTGAAGAAAGGCGCGTCTATAGAAAATGCCTGCTTTGTAAGGCCGCAACGGTTAACTCTGAAATTGTGGTTGTAATACAATCTGAAACAAGCAACAAAACATCAGATAAAAACAGCAAGAATACATTGTAAGCATACACATTAAACCGTCATCGTTTTGATTTTTACCTGATCGTGCTTTTATTTTTATTTTGATTATGTGTTATCTCTGGAAAATTGTAGACATGATTGTATGTGACATTCGGCATATTATTATATATTCGGTATATTTATTATACATTCGGTAATATACATATTGCTGGTTTATTTCGTTGGTGAGTAGAGGTGGGTTACGCGCTCTTATTAATTACGTAGTCAATCCACGGACATCCACATACGCATGGGGCGCACCGCGCCAACACGCACACGCACACACCCAAGCACACGCACACACATACACGCATACGCACACGCACTCGTACTCGTATACGCAGGCGCAAACGCACACACACACACACACACACACACACACACACACACACACACACACACACACACACACACACACACACACACACACACACACACACACACACACACACACACACACACACACACACACACACACACACACACACACACACACACAC
>NW_014578690.1:55239-61717 GCF_000485595.1 Priapulus caudatus
GAAATCAGCTTGTGGCTGGGGTAGAATTGAGCCAGAGCGAGAGCGCCATCTGTCGTGGAGTTTGATGCGCACGGAGACGCACACGCACAAGTGCGCACGCAGAAACAAACGCACAAGCATGCGCAAACGCACAAGCATGCGCACATACATTGGTATATAGGTACACGCACATGCGCGTCCTTGCACAGCGGCTTTACATGCGGTCCATCTGATATGGGATTCGATTTTATAACAACGCACTCAAGCCGAGACACATCGCCGAATGACAAAGCTATTATGACTATAGAAATTCACGTCAGCTCAAATATACCGAACAACATAAAATCGCACAAAACCATGCTCATTCTTCACCCCGCACAGGGCGATATATTAACATCTGCAATCATGCGCAGTGTGATGCGAGCATGTGAACACTTGGATGTCAGTAATCTGCATAATATTATGACGTGTCGGTATCACGCCGTACACATAATCACGACATATAAATTATACCCCTCAACCCTAGACAAATAGACTCTGTTGTCAAAGAGGTGGTGAAAATCAGATTATTCCCAGACAGGACCTAGGTTGAGCTTATATCAGCTTATATCATTTACGCTAGTCACATGACAATTAATTAATACATTTCTTAATGCACTAGGATACCGCTCATATCGCCAGCAAAGGTAAAAATGTGATGATTATATAACTATAGGTGCCATATTTTTTTTAATGTTTCCGAAGTCCGCGCTGCAGATTCATATCTTTACATGACCGCAATACGAGCTGTAAACGGATGCCTCTAATACCCGGGTTACTATGTAACATACGCATCCTATAATACACTAGATGAGCTAGTCAGTGGTTCTTAACCTTTTTTGAGTCATGGACCCCTTTGAGAATCTGGTGAAAGCTACAGACCCCTCCCTAGAGAAATGCACATAAGCACATAAACTCAATTATTTGTATACGCCTAGTTCACGAACCCATGAGCTAGTGCAGTGTTGCCCCCGTGCTGACGCCGCGCAGGCAGCACCGCCATAGCGATGTAGACAGACACCTGTCATCACACGCCACCACAACATTGGCTCTAGAACTATAGCCCTTCGCTCTGCCACAAGCCTGTGATGACATCAAAAAGATGAATAGCACCTGATTTTAACAAACTTAATTATTTATACTATGTTATACATTATATCCGAATGTATACACAGACTAATTACGATTTAAAAAATACAAATAAACGAACATGAACCACTAAAACTGTGTGTTGTGCTGCTTTTGAGACTCAACTGACAACAGAGTGCATAAAAAAACGTATAAATTTGGCATAGGTTAACCTGGTATTAACACAAAGTTTTGGCTTTTGTCCGCTAGATGGCTACATTTGCGGGAATTCGGCTGTTCTACTTTTCTGACATCTCCCCACTGCTAAAATTATCGCCCGTATTAAGGCCTATTTATCGTCATTATATCTACAAATATGGGTGGATTTAACAAATATGGTGGTTAAGCTATGTTGGTGTCCGACACACGGGCTATACACTGAGATCGGTGGCGTGGGCTTGATGCTCACCGCGGCGACGATTACGGCATCAAAAAAATCGGCCTCTCCTCTCTTATAATATAGATTTGCTAGGCTATATAGTAAAGCATTTATTTTGTCTGCATTTGTCTGTGTGTGTACCTGTGTTCTTGTGCGCAAGTACGTATCTGCGCATATACAGCAATACATAACTGACACCATTTCTACTTCTGCAGGCGATTTCCAATCGGAGCTATGTCAGCTAACATCAGCAATGTCACCACATGTATTAGCTGTCTCTATTGGATTGATGCTAACCTCAGTGGCGATGACGCAAGCAACCTCAGCGTCTTCTCCGACACATTGTTAAACGAGACGTACTCACCGGCGTCTGGCAAATTCGATCCATCGTTCGTGGCGGCCACGAGAGTTTGTATTGGCCTGGTCATCATATCCTTAAATGGAACCGTGCTGTTACTGCTGATCGCACGAGCGCAGTACATACCAGAGATGAAGTACATCCTCCTCAAGAGTCTCATCGGCTCGGACATGCTCGTTGGCGTCACGATTCTCTACTATGGAGCAGTCAACCTCAACCAGCGGGTCGGTGACAAATTCAGCCAGCACTGCCTTAACTATACGGCGTTAATCTGCTTCGCATGCATGAGTTCGACAGGTAACATGCTGGGAATCGCCATTGATATGTACATCATGATCATTCATCCGCTGCGTTACTATGATCTGATGTCGGAGAGGCGAGCACGCGTGATGGCAGTCATCGCGTGGATGGTCGCAGGCTTTGCAATCGTCATGATCATTCTGTTCGGACGGGAAGCTGACCCGCTAAAGCAGCCATTCCCAACGTGCTCGCTAGCGGCCATCTTCACGTTCATGGGCATCTTCTCTGGTAGCATGGTGATGGTCTACGTGCCCCTCTGCCTGATGATCTACCTATACGGCTCCCTGTTCATCGTTGCTCGCCGACACATGAAAGAGATCAGCGCGCTTCAGGCGATCGGTGCGCAAGTAGCAGAAGCTGATCTTACTATTGCTATCAGCCTCAAGAAGAACGTAAAAGTAGCAATTACCATGTTCTTGGTGGTTGCGACATTTTTCGTTGGCTGGCTTCCGTATTTTACGGTCACACTAGTGACAAAGGCGCACCCTGAGCTCTATTATCGAAACCAAATCGGTATTTACGCGCTCTCCATTTATGGTATATTTAATTCTTTTTTGGACCCCATTATCTATGGATTACGGCTTAAACCAGTCAAGGCAGCCTTCAAGCATTTATTTTGCTGTAAGGCCGCGACGGTGAACCCCGAAATCGTGGTTGTAAACGAGATTCATGCCAATTGAGCTTTCCTCTTTTCGGTTTGACCTGATCGTGTATACGATTATGTTGTACGCAGCATATGCATGCTACGCTTTGCAACGCGTAACTTGCGGACTATACTCACTGACAGTATTTACAAGATGGTGCCCTGCGTGCCGGACTCCTGTGCCGATATGCCGTCACCTAGGTTACTATCGCAAATCACGTTGAAAATGAAGATACACACACGCGCGCGCGCAGGTACACACACACACACACACACACACACACACACACACACACACACACACACACACACACACACACACACACACACACACACACACACACACACACACACACACTACTCTCTCTCTCTCTCTCTCTTCAAAGAGAGATATAGAGAACTACACACACAGAAATATATACGACGACACTACAAACATAGAAAGTAAGTGAGACACTAGCAAACATAGAAATATATAGAGACATCTAGCAACATAGAAATATATAGAGACACGATAGCACAGCATAGAAAATTTATGTAGAGCACTAGCAGCACACAGAAATATATAGAGATCATAGCAACACATAGAAATTAATGTAGCGACACTAGCAACACACAGAAATTATATGAGACATAGCACACATAGAAATTAATGTAGAGAGCTACTAGACACATAGAAATATAAGGACACTACACACATAGAATTAATGTAAGACACTACACACATAGAATATACAGAGACACTACACATAGAAATTAATGTAGAGATCACTAACAATCATAGAATATACAGAGACACTAGCACACATAAGAAATGAATCGTAGAGACACTAGCACAACCAGAAATATTAAGAACTAGCACAATAGAATTAATGTAGGACAACTACACACATAAGGAAAGTTACAGAGACACGCTACAAGCCCATTAGAAATATTAATGTAGATGACACTAGCAACATAGAAATTATACAGAGCACTAGCGCACATAGAAATTAATGTAGAGACACTAGCACACCAGAAATATATAGAGAGACAAGACACATAGAATATATTAGAGACACTAGCAACATAGAAATTCAATAGTACGAGACACTCAGCACATCACAGAATATATAAGAAGACACTAGGCACACAATAGAAAATTAATGTAGAGACACTAGGCACAGCGTGTATATCGAGACACTGCACACATCAGAAATTAATGTAGAGACACTACACACATAGAAATATACAGAGACACTAGCACACGATAGAAATAATGTAGAGACACATAGCACACATAGAAAAATAGAGAACACTGACACACATAGAAATATATAGAGAAACAACTAGCACTACATAGATAGATTGAATGTAAGAAGACACTAGCACACAATAGAATATATACCAGGATGACAGCTAGCACACATAGAATGATACAGAGACACTAGCACAATAGAAATTAATGAGAGACACTTAGCACACATGGAAATATATTCGAGACACTAGCATCACATCAGAATAGTATAAGAGACACTAAGCACACATAGAAATATACTGGAGACACTACACACCATAGAGAAGATATGATAGAACATAGCACAATAGGAAATATATAGAGGAGGGCACTAACACCAGTAGAAATATATAGGAGGACAGCTAACACACATAGGAAATTATATATGAGCACTAGCACACATGAGAAATAATAGCAGAGACACTAGCAACACCATAGAAATTAATGTAAGAGACACTGAACAACTAGAAATATATAGAGAACACTAAGCCAGCACATAAGGAAAGTATATAGAGACACTAGGCACAATGAAATATATCGGGTAACATTGGGACTAAGGCAGTCAGGCAGTATGGAGAATATATAGAGACGGGGGCTAGCGGAACATAGAAATATATAGAGACACTTAACACACATGAGAATATTAGTAGCGAGCGGAGAAAACTAGTACACATAAGAAAAGTATATGAGATGAGAAGAAAAAAAAAAAAAAGACACTAGCACACAATAGAGATATATGTAGAGACACTAGCACACATAGAGAATTTAGAGAGCCTAGCACACATAGAAATAGTATAAGAGAGATCAGAGCACACATCGAAATATATTAGAGAGACAAGCACACATAGAAAATATAATATGAGCGACACAGCACACATAGAAATAATATAGACGAATCACTAGACAGCATAGATAATATATAAGAGAACTAGCCACAATAGAAATATATAGAGACACTATGCACACATAAGAAAATGAATTATACGAGAACACTAGCAACTAGAAATATACATTAGGAGACACCTAGCAACAGCATAGATAATTATATAGAGACTACTAGCATCACATAGAATATATAGAGACACAGCAACATAGAATATATAGAGAGCACTAGCTACACATAAGTAAAATATATAGACGAGACAGCACACATGAGAATATATAAGAGACAAGCACACATAGAAAATAGTATAGAAGAGACAAGCACACTAGAAATAGTAATTAGAGACAATCTACACACATAGAAATATAGAGACACACTAGCACACAAGAAATATATAGCAGAGACAAGTCACACATAGAAAGATATAGAGAGACAGACACACATAGTAAAATAATAGGAGACAAGCAACACATAGAAAATTATGAGACACTAGCACACATAGAAATATATAGGAGACACTAAGGCAGCACATGACAACATAAAAAGACACTGACACACATAGAAAAGTATAGAGACACTAGCAGCACATAGAAATATATATGAGAGACAAGCACACATAGACCATATAATAAGAGATCACCTACTGACACATAGAATAATAGAGACACTACACACATAGACATATATACGGAACACTAGCACACATAGAAATTATATGAGACATCTAGGCAACATGACAACATAGAAAAGACAGACTGACAGGCACATAGAAATAGTATAATGGACACTAGCACACATAGAAATATAGTAAAGACATCTGAACACACATAGACATATATAGAAGACCACCAGCACACATTAGAAATCTTAGATGACATCTAGCAGCCGGTGAGCCAAGCGACCGACTGTCTAAAGGCTAGTATCACACTAGCAGTTCTGTACGCTGCCCGGCACGCGTATATTTTCGCTCAGCGTGATTTAGAACGCCGTAACGAGCTATTATATTTGTTAATAATAATTTTAAATATTTTTTTATATATTTTTTATATTTTTCATATTTATATATTTTTACATTTTTATTTAAATATTTCATATTTTTATTTATGTATGTGAGTATATATTTTGTATGTGCGACATCACATCTGCGAATTGAGCGGCGAATGTACAAGTGTGTATGGTGGTATCACTGGCTGTTATCACCCTCAAGAATGAGAGCTCGGCTCGCCAATTCTAGGTTGTTTTGTGTATAATTAGGTCACTGGCGAATTTCTATAGGCAGCGATAAGATTTATCCTTGCAGTTCGTCCTTAAGTTTCTTGCAGCTTGTAATGAACTATCTAGGGGATGATTATGTAAAACAGCTTAATAGAGTTTTTTGCGCGCTGCTCCGTCCAGATGTGAGACGATACGTTGTACGTATAATATATGTTTGCAATGTGCGTCTCACGTACGCGCTCGCTCGTGTGTTTGCGGCGCGTGAGCGCGTGTAGAAG
>NW_014578691.1:0-1596 GCF_000485595.1 Priapulus caudatus
CTTAGGACATTGGTTAGAAAAATTCCTCTCATTTTTTAATCGCCTAGTGATAAAATCGCCCGATTGTACAATTCATCAGCCAATCTGATCAGAGTTGTTCAATGATACTGACGTAATAGCGATGTTTCATGTTTAGTATGTCATGTCATGTAATAGCGATGCACGCACGCACGTACGCATGTGTACGTGCACACGCACGCACACACTCATGCACGCACGTGTACGTGCGCACGCACGCACGCACGTGTACCTGCACACACACGCACGTACGCACGTACGCACACATGAACACACGTCTACCTGCACACGCACACACGCACGCACGCACGCACGCACGTGCGCACGCACGCATGCACGCAGGTGAACGTGCACACGCACGCAGTCACGTACGCACGCACGCATGCACGCAGGTGAACGTGCACACGCACGCACGCACGTGTACGTTCACACGCACGCACGCACGAACGTACGCACGCATGTACGCACGTGTAAGTGCACACGCACGCACGCACGCACGAACGCAAGTGTACGTACGCACGCACGCACGTGTACTTGCACACGCACGCGCGCACGTGTACGTACGCACGCACGCACGCACACAAGCACGCACGCACGCACGCATGAATGCACGCACGCACGAACGTCTACGTGCAGATGCATGCACGACTTATTCACCGGCGATTTTGTCGCCCGATTTTATCGCCCAATTTAATCGCCCAGTGTGTCCGGCCCTTTAGGAGGGTGAAAGCCATGGCCCTCGAAGTTTACAAAAGATTGCAGGGCAGTTCACCTGCATGTCTGTCGGACCTTTCAAAGTTTAGTTTTAGATACTATAATATGTTAAAGCTACCAACTGTTCGAACGGAAAAGTTCGGCAAAGTTTCTTTTCGGTTTGCGGCGGCCCAGCTGTAACAGTCTGCCCAACGATATGAAAACTACTGACTCATGCATACAGTGTCTTCATTTGTGTAGCTGGAATGGCGCAAGCTGTAAATGCTATCTCTGCAAATAATTTTAATCTGCTGTACTTTACTCTTAAAATTGTTATTTTAATTATAACAATTCTCCAGAATTGTTATTTACTTATGTTTGTCGGAATAATAGCCCATCAGGGCTAACGTTTATTGTTTGTGATATCTGACAAAGATTCCTTGTATCTTGTATCTTGAAGATTGTGACAGCTTGTATCGCTTGCTATATATGATTATGATATATATTCGAGCAAGTTCGAGTATAACTATATTTTGTATATTGTTTGTATATTGTGCGTACGGACGTACGTTCGAACGGAAAAGTTCGGCAAAGCTTCTTTTCTATTTGCGGCGGCCCAGCTGTGGAACAATCTGCCCAACGATTAACCCGACCAGGCTGTGTGACTAACGTCAATATATACACATTCGGTATTCGAACCCTAGATACACAGTCGGTATTCTAACCCTAGCAATACCGTTTCTTGGAGCTACCCAACGATATGAGAACTGCTGACTCATACAGTGTCTTCCGCAGACTTTTGCTCATAGGGTCTATGTCCCCCAGGGTACTGCCGGAACGTACCCTGGGTACGGTCCGGTATACCGGAACGTACCCTGGTAACTA
>NW_014578691.1:1606-3781 GCF_000485595.1 Priapulus caudatus
AGCGCGATGCTGATCGCGATTATTAGGGGGCATTATTGCGTTCACACTTGTAATAATCTCGGTATTTCGATCGCGATTCAAAAACCGGGATTTGCATCCGCCAGTGTGAACGCGCCTATTGTTTGTGCGTACGGACGTACGTTTGAACGGAAAAGTTCGACAAAGCTTCTTTTCGGTTTGCGGCGGCCCAGCTGTGGAACAATCTGCCCAACGATATGAGAACTACTGACTCATCCAGTGTCTTCCGCAGACATTTGCGTAGCTGGAACAGCGAAAGCTGTAAATTTATGCTCTCTCTGCAAATAATTTTAATCTGCTGTAGCCCTACTTTACTCTTAAAATTGTTTTTATGTTCTCTCAGCATTTCGTATGTAATATGCAACTGTGATTTTGATTTTATACAAGTCTAAAATCTATACACCGCTGAAATTTATACATTTTTATATTTGTTCTTAACCAATTGTTATTTACTTATGTTTGTCGGAATAATAGCCCATCAGGGCTAACGTTTATTGTTTGTGATATCTGACATTAAATAAAGATTCTTGTATCTTGTATCTTGAAGATTGTGACAGCATGTATCGCTTGCTATATATGATTATGATATATATTCGAGCAAGTTCGAGTATAACTATATTGTTTGTGTGTAATTTTCATACATGTATTGTATAGACAAGTTGGGCTACCCCTGCCTATATAGCTATACCTGGCAACACCTATATCGCCTGGCTACTACACTGCTGCTGTATTGTACACCGGCTGGGTGACAAATTGTAAATGCATATAATATCAGTTGTAATTTGCGTAGTTTTCAGTAGTTTGCTTTTGATAATTTCAGATTTTCATTAACAATGAGTGGGTAAACTCCGTAAGTGGAAAGACGTTTGCGACAATAAACCCTTGCACGGAAGAACCTATATGTCAGATACAGGAAGGTGATAAGGTAAGGAAACTGGGGACATTTCAAGGTAATGTTCACATCTGACCGTTAACAAATTGTGCAAGAGCATCCCTGACTTAGTCTGTTTATCTAGTCTTATATGAAACCTTATTTCGATGTATATTTATATTATCAGGGGTTAATAATGACAAATTTGAATTATATAGAAGGTTGGAACATTGGTCACGCGTGTATATCGGGTCATATCGAGTCATGGACTGGTTTTTACACGATAGACTGCATGGTAAACCGGGTATAGTAACGTTTCAAGTTGCCCATCAATTTGTTATTTATTTTAATGACACAACCTACATTATCTTGCTATAGGCAGCTGAGAGAAAACGTTTGCAATCTGTACATTATCAACAGTATTACTATATAGATGGTCTGTGTGGGGTCTGTATGTGTGTGTGCGCGCGCGCGTGTGTGTGCGTGCGTGCGTGCGTGCGTGCGTGGGTGTGCGTGCGCGCGTGCGTTTGGGCATGTTTAGGATGACTGCTACTATACGAGCGTGCAGCATAATAAAACAGTAGATTATTTTGTACCAGGCATAACTAGGTCAGATGCCTGGCGCACACTCAGTATGCTCGGCACACGAGCAGGCACACACTCACAGTGACTCACTGTAATATTAACAAACAGCTAGCGCCATCTAAGCATAGCTCTTGGAACTATTAGCCTCGTTCTGATATTAGGACGGAATTCCATCATGGCTGTCTGCTGAGTATTTCAATAATAAATCTGATGTTATTTGACTTATGCTTTACTCATAGTCTTTCCTGTACAACATAACATGGTGTCAGAACGGTAACTATAATACCCATAGAACGCCTACAGCACAGTTTCGTGCGTAACAATTGACTGTTACTGTGTGTATTCGGTGCATTGAAGTACGAACAAGCCGGTCGGTTACAACAAAGTGATCTTGAGCACACGACGAGACAAGCCGCCAAAAATTGGAACTTTTCAAGTACAACCTCCGGAAAACTTCGATTTTTCTAAGCCTTTGGACTGGCCTCAATGGAACAAGAGGTACGAACGTTTCAGCGTTGCCTCAGGCCTTTCAACAGAGGGTGCACACATGCAGGTTTGCACTCTCATATATACGATGGGCAGCAAAGCAGATGTCACTGCCGTCTTTTGGACTATCCGAAGCGGATGCCAACAAAATAGCAGTGGTCAAGGCTAGATTCCAGAATCACTTCATCGTACGGCGCAACGTTATCTTCGAGAGG
>NW_014578691.1:3791-9075 GCF_000485595.1 Priapulus caudatus
GATTCCGTGACTTAGAATTCTGCATCACACGACTTGTCCCGATACCTACAAGGAATGGACGTCGACCCATATTATGCAATACGGGAGCCGTTGTAGCCTGTCAACAAAGTATCATGGTCTGTTCTCGTGGCGCCTTTCTTAGGAAATCCCTCACCGTCTAGTCGCTCTGGATACATGCGTCTGTATATTCTCAGTGGGAGCAGATTTCCTTGGACCCCTGTATCGACCTTGACCTTCAAGGTCGCTGGAGTCTGCGGTTTGTTCTCCAGTATAATGTCAACTGTAGCAAATACTTCGTCCCTCCTGTCTCGGGGGTTGTTGGAATGCACGGATTCAAATGAAAGATTCTCAAAACTTTCATTTAGAGAGTTCGCGGCTGCCTGCCTGTCTCTGTTACCACGATGTACCTTGTGAACTTGGTGCCTTCTCCCACGTGAGGCTGACCTGCCTCTGTTATTCCTGCTCTGACCTCTATGGAACTGTGACCTTGACCTTGGGTTTCTGTCCCTAACCCGTGTGTACATGCACATCTTTTTCCAGTGGTTCAATTTACCACACAAGTCACACTCTGTCCCATAGGCTGGACATAGGCTAACATTTCTCCATGGGTTTCGGTGGGTGTTTTTGAAGCGACTGATGCTCAGATGAAACAGTTAGCTGGTGGCGCCAGCGGAGGCACGGTTCACCAAGTTAACAAGGCATATAAAAGCAGACAACAGTCGTATCCAATGTGTCAGTACTGTGGGGGTAGGCAGGGGTAGCCCAACTTGTCTATACAATACATGTATGAAAATTACGCACAAACAATATATAGTTATACTCGAACTTGCTCGAATATATATCATAATCATATATAGCAAGCGATATACAAGCTGTCACAATCTTCAAGATACAAGATACAAGAATCTTTATTTAATGTCAGATATCACAAACAATAAACGTTAGCCCTGATGGGCTATTATTCCGACAAACATAAGTAAATAACAATTATGGTTAAGAACAAATATAAAATGTATAAATTTCAGCGGTATATAGATTTTAGACTTGTATAAAATCAAAATCACAGTTGCATATTGTAACATTATGCAGAACTACCTTGTAGCCACATCACTACGCGTATACCCGCGTATGTAGACTGCTACTGAAAGCAGTCCTCTCTGGGCTCGGCCATGTTATGCTAAGCACGAATAAATGTTGTTTACCCAATTATGTCTGGACATCCAATACTTTACATGGTGGCAGCGGTAAAAGTCATCGCAGTGTTGACATAACACTCCGGTGAACATCTGTATGACATTGACAGTGTGTTGGCCAGCGCCAGGAGCGAGAATTTCGGATTTGTCTGCACCGACCTCATTGCCACGATCGATCGCGGCAGTATACGACATCGGCATCACCGCGCAACAGGTGGAATGCATATATGTGCGCGTCGTGCACTAGGCCTACTAGAGGACAAGTAATAGTAATACTCGGGTGTACACGCATCCGGAGTATACATTACACGCAGCGTTTGAGTCTGCTGGAGTAGCAACTGGACAGTGTGGTGAGTGGAAAATAGACAGTATCCTGTCATTGACAGTAATACGCGTACTTGTACGGTGTGTCGATACCCAGTGTATGGTACAGTAGGCCTTATACACGTACCATCATGGGTGAACTGTCAGATATAACGCCACCTCGTATGGACTGGTCCAGCACGGATCTTCCAACAGCTTTCCAAGAATTCAAACAGTATTGTTCACTAATCTTCGCCGGACCACTTCATGAGAAGTCGGAGGAAGAGCAAGCTAATTATGTACTGATATGGGTAGGTCAGGAGGGATTACAGATATTCAATTCCTGGAATATTAAAGCAGAGAAACCAGCCACATTATGGGACAAGTTTGAGAAACACCTTGAGCCCCAGTTAAATTTTCGGCTGCACAGATATCAGTTACAGAAACTGCACCAGTCAGAAGGGGAGACAATTGATGAGTTTATGACTAGGTGTAAGCTTCAAGCGAAGAAGTGCAAGTTCCGTAATGATCAGGAAACGAACGAGAGATTAATTGAACAGTTAATCATCGGGACTGTACACAAGAAGGTCCAAAAAATTCTCTTAGGCAAAGATGGGAAGCTAACACTTGAAGAAGCGCTAGACATTGTCAGAACGCGTAGCTATACCTGGCAACACCTATATCGCCTGGCTACTACACTGCTGCTGTAAATGTACACCGGCTGGGTGACAAATTGTAAATGCATATAATATCAGTTGTAATTTGCGTAGTTTTCAGTAGTTTGCTTTTAATAATTTCAGATTTTCATTAACAATGAGTGGGTAAACTCCGTAAGTGGAAAGACGTTTGCGACAATAAACCCTTGCACGGAAGAACCTATATGTCAGATACAGGAAGGTGACAAGGTAAGGGAACTGGGGACATTTCAAGGTAATGTCCACATCTGTCCGTTAACAAATTGTGCGAGAGCATCCCTGACTTAGTCTGTTTATCTAGTCTTATATGAAGCCTTATTTCGATGTATATTTATATTATCAGGTGTTAATAATGACAAATTTGTCATTATTGACCCTTGATATTATATAGAAGGTTGGAACATTGTTCACGCGTGTATATCGAGTCATGGACTGGTTTTTACACGATATACTGCATGGTAAACCGGGTAGTAACGTTTTAGGTTGCCCATCAATTTGTTATTTATTTTAATGACACAACTGACAACCTACATGATATCTTGCTATAGGCAGCTGAGAGAAACTCGTTTGCAATCTGTACATTATCAACAGTATTACTATATAGATGGTCTATGTGGGGTCTGTATGTGTGTGTGTGTGTGTGTGCGCGCGTGTGCGTGCGTGCGTGCGTGCGTGGGTGTGCGTGTGCGCGCGCGTGGGTGTGCGTGTGTGCGCGCGCGTTTGGGCATGTTTAGGATGACTGCTACTATACGAGCGTGCAGCATAATAAAGCAGTAGATTATTTTGTACCAGGCATAACTAGGTCAGATGCCTGGCACACACTCAGTATGCTCGGCACACGAGCAGACACACACTCACAGTGACTCACTGTAATATTAACAAACAGCTAGCGCCATCTAAGCATAGCTCTTGGAACTATTAGCCTCGTTCTGATATTAGGACGGAATTCCATCATGGCTGTCTGCTGAGTATTTCAATAATAAATCTGATATTATTTGACTTATGCTTTACTCATAGTCTTTCCTGTACAACATAACATGGTGTCAGAACGGTAACTATAATACCCATAGAACGCCTACAGCACAGTTTCGTGCGCAACAATTGACTGTTACTGTGTGTATTCGGTGCATTGAAGTACGAACACGCCGGTCGGTTACAACAAAGTGATCTTGACCACACGACGAGACATGCCGCCAAAAATTGCAATTTTTCAAGTACAACCTCCGGAAAACTTCGATTTTTCCAAGCCTTTGGACTGGCCTCAATGGAACCAGAGGTACGAACGTTTCAGCGTTGCCTCAGGCCTTTCAACAGAGGGTGAACACATGGAGGTTTGCACTCTCATATATATGATGCGCAGCAAAGCAGATGTCACTGGCATCTTTTGGACTATCCGAAGCGGATGCCAACAAAATAGCAGTGGTCAAGGCTAGATTCCAGGATCACTTCATCGTACGGCGCAACGTTATCTTCGAGAGAGCAAGATTCAACAACCAGGAAGCAGGAGAATCAGCTGATAGCTTTATCACAGCGCTTTACAGCCTTGCTGAACACTGCAACTATGGCACTCTAAAAGAGGAAATGATCCGGGACAGAATAGTCGTGGGTCTACGTGATAAAAGCTCGCAGAAAAACTGCAGATGGACTCAAAGCTGACTTTAGTTAAGGCAGTAGACATGACACGCCAAAGTGAATCGGTCAAAAGCCAGCAAACCGTCATTCACAACCCAAGCAGTAGTAGCAATAATGTTGATGCACTTCACGCTAAACGAAGGAAACCGTGGAACCAGCAAAGGAAACCACAACCCAAGGGAAAACGTAGCAGTCACAGGAGTAGTAGCAGCAAACACGATTTCAACTCTAAGTGTTCGTGATGCGGCCACCAACCGAATCACAACCGGGAACACTGCCCCGCACAATACGCGGAATGCAATATTTGTTCGAAAATCGGACATTACGCGAAAGTCTGCAGATCTAAAAGTAGCAGTCACCGTCAGGACCGAGATAAACCCAAGCGCCACAACAAAGTGCACGTTCTTGAGGAAGCCGACCTCGATTCTGAATTTCTGGGCGATATCAACACTGACTCCAAGTTTCTAGGTGAAGTCAACACCACAAGGAGCCAACCTTGGATGGTAGATCTGACACTCAACAACACAGACGTACGCTTTAAAGTGGATACCGGTGCTGATGTGACCGCTATACCGAAGAAGCTATACAAGGAAATCTTCAAGCCGTCTGAGCTTCAACCTACGGATAGGACACTCTGCAGACCTGGTCAGGTCAAACTAGAAGCATCCGGAAAAGTCTGCGGTGTTCAACAAGTAGACTCGGAACGCAATGGTCGTCGACACCATGGCAAATCGCGCAAGAACATGTACGTGATCAAACACCTTACGCAACCGCTACTAGGTAGACCAGCTATAGAATCGCTACACATCTTATCGAAGGCTAACCTGTGCAGCATGGAGTCTGAGCAACCAAGCGATCTCACGAAGTACAAGAAGCAGTTTTCAAAACTCTTTACAGCATTAGGAAAACTCGAGGGAACGTACAAGATCAAACTGAGCAAAGATGCGAAGCCTCTCGCGATCTCTACGCCTCGAAACGTCCCGCTACCATTTATGTCAAAAGTGAAGGAGGAGTTAGCGCGCATGCAAAACCTGGAAGTGATCAAACCGGTAGACACCCCTACAGATTGGTGCGCTGGCATGGTCGTTGTGCCGAAAGCGAATTTGGAACGCGTCCGCATATGCCTAGACATGCAACGATTGAATGAAGCCGTATGCCGTAAACTCCACCCACTACCGTCAGTTGATCACACGCTAGGACAACTGAGAGGAGGGAAAGTTTTCTCCAAACTGGACGCCAACTCTGGTTTCTGGCAAGTCGACGTTGATGAGGAGTCACAGTTACTCATAACTTTCATGACTCCATTCGGACGTTTTGTCTTCAGACGACTTCCCTTTGGTATTTCTTCCGCTCCCAGAGTTCTGCCCAGGATTTTTTAGTGCCGGGCGCATCCAGTTGCGACAATGCAAGCGCCGCAGGCGCGAAACCAATATAGGGGGTCCGAATCCGGGGGTTCTTTTT
>NW_014578691.1:10924-18119 GCF_000485595.1 Priapulus caudatus
ATCTGTATTACAGAGGGTGATTTCTTCTGCTTCACTCGTGTTGAGCCCGTAGGGGTCGTTGGAGCAATCACACCTGTGAGTACCTGTGTATATATGCGCGCAAGGTCACAGCTTCCCAAGCCTGTAAAAGTTTATGGATATGGTTATCGCGGTCATGTTGATAGACCGATCCTTGGGTCATGTTACAATTTACATAAAGAAGTAATCTAAGTAATCGTAAGAAATCTATTTCACCATGTCAGCAAACCGCTGTTAGATAACTTAGTATGTTAACGATGGCACGTCGTAGGTGGCGCCAGTGTACTACTACAATACTAAGATGTGTTCCGTTCGTTCCAAAAACCGCATGCCGTTTTATTTTATGTCCCCTGAAAAATAATTATTGAAAATTAACAAGAGGGGCGAATTACGTACAATTTGTGACTGTTGTAGTGTGTGTTAGTCATGCCAGATGTCGCTAGTGTCTACTTGTCTCTACTTGCAGTGGAACTTCCCTGGCATGATCGCTTGCCAGAAGATCCTTCCTGCTCTCGCCACCGGATGCACACTTGTTTTGAAGCCAGCCGAGCAGACGCCTCTTACCACGCTTTACATCGCCGCACTGTGCAAGGAGGTACGAACCCGTGCATGCTCGCTTGTTTCCGCGCACAGTTGCCAGTTTGATGATCGGACGTGATGTGTTATTACGCATCTATTTGACAATCACACAGCTATCCAACAATCACGCATCTATTCAATAATCACACATCTATTCGACAATCGTGCATCTATTCAACAATCACGCATCTATTCAACAATCACGCATCTATTCAACAATCACGTATCTATTCAACAATCGTGCATCTATTCAACAATCACGTATCTATTCAACAATCATATCTATGCAACAATCACGTATCTCTTCAACAATCATGTATCTATTCAACAATCACGTATCTATTAGACTATCACGCATCTATTCGACAATCGTGCATCTATTCAGCAATCGCGCATCTATTCAACAATCGTGCATCTATTCAACAATCACGCATCTATTCGACAATCGTGCATCTATTCGACAATCGTGCATCTATTCAGCAATCACGCATCTATTCAACAATCACGCATCTATTAGACAATCGCGAATCTATTCGACAATCGTGCATCTAGCTTTATTCAACAATCACGTATCTATTCAACAATCACGTATCTATTAGACTATCACGCATCTATTCGACAATCGTGCATCTATTCAGCAATCACGCATCTATTCAACAATCACGCATCTATTAGACAATCGCGAATCTATTCGACAATCGTGCATCTAGCTTTATTCAACAATCACGTATCTATTCAACAATCACACATCTATTCAACAATCCCGCATCTATTTGACAATCGTGCATCTATTCAACAATCACATATCTATTCAACAATCCCGCATCTATTTGACAATCGTGCATCTATTCAACAATCACATATCTATTCAACAATCACGCATCTATTCAACAATTGAATTCGACGATTCAGGCAATTAATTTAATGCGTAGCCGATGATAAGGGACGGGGTTCTCTCGCACGCCGTCGTGCGGCAGTGCGTGGATTGTGTATATTTGTCTGTCACCAACACCACCACCGCTGTTATATTGCAGGCGGGCATCCCTTGCGGGCGTAGGTCAACGTGCGGTGCGGGGTACGGACCGACCGCTGGTGCCGCCCTCGCCGAACACATGCGGACTGTCAACAAGAATCTCATCCACCGGGCTCAACTGAGGTGGAGTTTATTAGGAGGGGTAAGGATTGTCGCAGGTGGTCACAGGCCTTCGATTGAAGGTGAGTTCCGCGGGAGTCGACCGAGGTGAGTTCACAAGAGGGGGGTTTGACGGAGGTAAATTCTTGAGGGTTGACCCAGGTGAGTTCATAAGATGGGTAGCGGTCGACCAAGGTGAGTCCAAGGCAAGAAATCAAAATGATGATGAGAAAGACGATGACAAAAATGGTGACCTCCTGTGTGTCTGTTTGCAGGTGGGGAAGCAGATCCAGTGCGCCTCGGGAAAGACGAACCTGAAGAGAGTTTCGCTGGAGCTGGGAGGCAAGAGTCCGAACGTCGTGTTTGCTGACGCCGACCGTGAGTGTTAGCTAGACCTTGAAACCCAAGACCTAAACACTAAAGATGAAATCTTAAACCTTTCACATCTCGAAACCTAAAATCTAAAAACCATTAAATTTAAGACTTGAGCATCGAATCACAAAGAGTGGTCTGCCGTGCCTAGTGGAGTAATACCCTTGTTATCAACATCTTTATTGTTGTAGTCTGATGCTCTCCAGTCTTCTCTCATAGCTCTCACGATCCAACACTTGCAACAACACAATGCACGGATGCATGCACACACAAAAACACACCCATACACTCCTATCACATCAGGGATTTTGCAGCAATGGTTAATACTTGCATGCATGTCCACTGTCAGAAACACAATGTCATAACTTTTGCAGTTAAGTGTCATGCAATAGCAGTCAAGTTTTAAGTTAACGATGTCACAATTATTAACATTGTTTCTGGCATTGAACTCCAGGTTCCGTTTATCATAAATCAGTAGTAAGGTTGTTGTCACTGCTGGTCTCTCGTTCTTCAACATGGATCAGTGCTGAACGGCGGCGCCCCCTCGTGTATATGTAATTGGTGCCTGATCGTGTGATCATCGTTGTGAATCGTTGCAGTCGATGAGGCGGTGCTGGTGTCACACAACAACCTGTTCTTCAACATGGGTCAGTGCTGCACGGCTGCCTCACGCACATACGTGCAGGACGGCATATACGACGAGTTTGTACGGCGCAGCGTCGATCTCGCGAAGAAACGCTCCATAGGCGACCCCTGGTGCGACAACGTCGAAAACGGTCCACAGGTAGGGGGCGCTGCGATAACGGGATATTGCAATCACAGGTGGAGCACCTGGGAGCGCTATGATCACAGTGATAATCATGTAAATGTTATATGGTTCTACTCCATTTCATTCTTTTTTACCATTAACCGCAGAGGAAAGAAGAGAATTAAGGAATACTGGAAACAGAAAAAAATTAAAATATACTGAGTCCTTAGAAGAGGAAACGTGGCATAAAAGCAGGGGCCAGCAGCTTATGATCGAGTGTGTATGATACTGATGTTGTATGTAAGAACGTATGTTCCTCTCCTTTGTTTAGATCGACAGAGATCAGTTCGATAAGGTGCTGGAACTCATCGAGAGCGGCAAGAAGCAGGGAGCGAAGATGGAGTGTGGAGGCGGTCGCCACGGCAACAAGGGCTACTTCATCCAGAACACTGTCTTCTCCAACGTGACAGACGACATGAGGATTTCGAAGGAGGAGGTGTGTGAGCGGTGACGGGACGTGTGGGTCTACACACAGGTTTCACTGTATAACGGCTACAACTGTTATTAATTGAATGAGAACGCTCCAAAACGCCACATAATTTTGTTGTTCTATAATTTTGTTGTTTGTGCACAGCGGCGATCGTGCGGTGTACACGTGTGTTGCAGAGGAGCATTTTAACGGCAGTCACAGAAAGTTATTACTAATAATAGGCAAAAGTAGAGAAACATTGAGACGTTAATTGCTATCATACATTTCGTGTTTATTTACCATGATGTGCGGTGCGGGGAAGGTGGCCGGTGCGGACCAGGGGACCATTGTCAGGGTGACGATCACTCGGACGATTGGTCCCAGTCCTAATTTTTTCCCATATCATTGTCGAAAAAAATCGCAAATTCATTGATACTTCAGTATTATAATGGAGATTTCATTATTTTTCTCATTAACTTTGTGTACTAGCTTTAGCCCTCTTTTATCCAACGGCTCGCTTGAGTGTCAACGGCTCTAACCTTTTTGTTCGTATCCGAAACCTGTTTGCCGAATTCAAATTCGCTTAAAATCCATCACGTAATTTACGACGCGCTCTATTCCAGGAATCACTTTACTAAGTTCGTGTTGTGTTTGTTATTCAATTTAACAATTTTTTCTTTGTCTATTACGTTGGCGCAGCATTGCATCGCTTGCTAAACTAACGTGGCGCCACCTGGTGTTTGCAGATCTTCGGACCCGTGCAGCAGATCATCAAGTTCAAGTCGATCGACGAGGTGATCAAACGAGCGAACAACACAATGTACGGGCTCGCCGGAGCGGTGTTCACGAAGGACATCGACAAGGCATTGACCCTCGCCCAGAGCGTGCAGAGCGGAACATTCTGGTAGGTTCCGTCATTGATTTTTTTCATATATATTAAAAATTAGTGCCGGGCGGAAATATATAGTGCCGGGCGGCAACCGTGAGTGCCGGGCACACCCGCCCACCGCCGCTAACCGTGGGCAGAACCCTGCGCTCCTGAGTACTTTCAAAAGAGAATGCAGAAGATTCTAGAAGGATTAGATGGTATCGTCTGTGAGATGGACGACATACTCGTCTTTTAGGGGAAACCAGGACGAACATGATAGGAGACTGTTAGCAGTCTTACGTCGACTAGAAAAAGCAGGTATAATGCTAAACATCAAGAAATGCATCTTCTCCGTCCGCTCAGTGAAATTCGTCGGTCACCTCGTTGGTGAAAACGGGATCAGTGCCGACTCGCTCAAGGTTAGTGCTATTGCGGAGAGGGAACGACCCACTAACATTAGCGAACTGAGACGATTTCTTGGCATGGCGAACCAGCTTTCTAAATTTACACTGGATCTGGCTGAGACGACCAAACCTCTCAGAGATCTTCTTGCGAAAGATAACGCGTGGCTTTGGTCTGACGCTCAAGACCAAGCTTTCGAAAGAGTGAAATCGATACTGAGCTCAACCCCAGTACTTGCAATGTATGATCCACGATCCGAAACATTGCTTTCGTCAGATGTATTATCGTACGGACCGGGAGCAATCCTGGCTCAGAAACAAACTGATGGACACTGGAGACTTAACAACTATTTGCTTGGACTTTACTTCCATATCGAAACGGATCATAAGCTTCTGGGACCTCTGCTGTGGATCAAGAAACTGGAGGACTTACCCCCTAGAGTTTAGCGCTTCCGTCTCAGATTAATGAGATACTGGTACTCTATTTCGCACGTACCTAGCAAGAACATGACCACAGCTGATACCTTGTCATGAGTTCCTGTGAAATCGGCAACCCGACTGGACGACCAAGCACTGCAGGATGAGACAGCAGCTTACGTCAACGCTGTATACGAGGGGATTCCAGCTTCCGCATTATGCCTCGATCAAATTCGTGAATGTCAGTCTAACGACCCTGCATGTCAGCTGATTACACGATACCTCAGTACTAAGTGGCCAGAACGGATCAAACTGGACAGCCGCGTGAAACCCTATTGGTTTGTAAGAGGTGAACTGAGCGTTCAACACGGACTATTCCTCAGAGGGAGTAGACTGGTTATTCCCGAAGCAATGCTCGCCGAACTTTTGCGGAGAATCCTCGAGGGTCATTTGGGCATATCAAAATGTCGTGAGCGTGCTAAAACCTCCATCTGGTGGCCCGGAGTTAGCAGTCAAATCAATTATCTTGTTAAGAGCGGTGACGCATGCATCAGGAAGCAGAAAGATCGCGCAGAACCACTCATCACGACCGACTTTCCGAAACGTCCATGGCAGCGAGTCGCTACAGACTTATTTGAATGGAAAGGATCGTCGTTCCTCGTGCTTGTGGACTACTATTCGCGCTATGTTGAGCTGGCGAAGCTCTTCTCCACCTCATCCGCAGCTACAATCAAGTCGATAAAGTCCATATTCGCACGTCGCGGTATACCCGAAACCGTATGCATTGCAAGAATTTCAGCAATTCGCGAAGGACTATGACTTTGCGCATGTTACTAGTAGTCCGCGTTATCCCCAATCGAATGGGGCCGCAAAGAGGGCGGTACAGACTGTCAAACAGATGTTGAGGAAAGCTGACGACGATCCGTATCGTACCTTACTCGCATACCGTGCTACCCCTCTGGAGAATTGATACTCACCGGCTGAGTTACTCTTTGGCAGGAGGATAAGCACAACAGTGCCGATCATACCGGATAAACTGGAACCGCAGCTTCCCGACTCTGCTAAGCTACGCGTGAGGGAGCAATATCAGAGGAACCATCAGAGACAGAACTACAATGCTCGCCATCATGCAGTAGAACGTGACGTCTTGTGGCCAGGAGATGAGGTGTATTTGAGTAGAGAGAACACACCTGGAACTGTTGTTCGTGTCGCCGAGACACCGCGGTCATATATATCGTCGAGACCCCTACAGGGATGATCAGGAGAAACCGTCGTCAACTAGCATCGCGACCCGAGAGTGTGGACAGTCCCAGCAGCAGAGACCAGGACACTCCGAAACCCACCCGCGAAATTGCTACTCCAGCAGAATTGTCCGCCCGCGATACTACCGCAACTTATTGTACGCGTTCCGGTAGTTAGATTTGTAATTACGAGGCCTACATAGTGATAAGAATTTTTGAGACTTTTTGACTGACTGGTAGCGCCGATTAAAGGGACACTATCACCTAATTTAAATGGGCTTTGTTTAGTTTGATACGTGATTCAGATTTTAGTCTTAGATAATTCAAGTGTCATCATTCATATTTCAATGTCACAGTTAGTTTAAAACTTAAAGGAGCACTCGGCTCGAAGGGAGATGTAATATTAATAATGGCTAGCGCCAGCTAAGCATAGCTCTTTGAACTATTAGCCTCGTTCTGATATTAGGACGGAATCCCATCATGGCTGTCTGCTGAGTATTTTAATAATAAATCTGGTGTTATTTGACTTATGCTTTACTCATAGTCGTTCCTGTACAACATAACACTCACTATACTGAGTACTGAGTGTACTGCGAGTCATGAACGTCAAGGTCACGCATGCATGCGGGTGTATATGGGGGCAGCTTTTATGCCTTTTCTGTGAATCGCAAAGTTTAGTGCAGCAAAGCAAAAATTCCCATCAAAGAAGTCTTATCCAGGCCACTTATTTTTTAACAACACGTTTTGTTGGATAAAGAAGGACACATACACCACATGGAATTGCATGTGAGAAAGGCACAGGAGCAAACTAGGTAATTAAGGCACAGATGTGGGTTCATGGTACAATTTTTAGGGGAACCACTGTATGTTCTGCTTGCGAAGTTTGACCCATGTATCGATTTATATATGCGATAGATTTATGTTACTTATATGTTTGCATTAACAGGCAG
>NW_014578691.1:23588-36563 GCF_000485595.1 Priapulus caudatus
TTAATGTGTGTTCTTGTAGGGTGAACTGCTACAACGTCGGCAGTCCTGCAAGGCCATTCGGTGGATTCAAGATGTCCGGAATCGGGCGTGAAGGGTACGACACATAATCAAAACACAGTTATTTTTTAGCTCGCCTTCACATCGTCAAGATGAGCTATTGCCATGGGGTGTCGTCCGTCGTACGTCCGTTCGTCCATCCGTCAACATTTGGCTACGGTCAACGATAACTCAAGAACCGTTTGACCCACATGTTTCAAATTGCATATAATTGTTACTCCTATATGGGAGAGGTTTGAACGTCCTATTTTGGAGCACGCCAGTTTACCTACTTTCGAGCCACATCCACTTTTTGGCAAAAATGGAAATGGGCATAAGTCAGTTCAGGTTCAATTGATTTTGCTCATTTCTAGTATGTGAATGAATGAGGACTAGCCCCAAAACATATCACACAGGTTTTGATTTTTTAATTATGCAAATTAGGTAGATTTGGGCAATTTTACTATGCATTTCAGTGTCTGCCTACGGTCAACGATAACTCAAGAACCGTTTGACCCACATGTTTCAAATTGCATACAGTTGTTACTCCTATGGGAGAGATTTGAACGTCCTATTTTGGAGCACGCCAGTCGACCTACCTTCGAGCCACGCCCACTTTTTGGCACAAATGAAAATGGCCATCTAGATTTATTCGATTTTGTTAAATTTTGGTATATGAATGTGTAAGGCTAGCCCCAAAACAGTTGCTATACTCCTATGGGAGAGATATGACAACGTGATATATTACGTTTATTTCGTCTAACTGGTTAACAACTCTACAATCATACTTATATATATACGTGTAATATTGTGTTTTAGATTCTTTGTTACAGTAATTTGACTGGAATATTTTATTGTTTTTATTTGCGCGATATTCGAAAACCAAAATGGCGATCATTTATAGGCGTAGCGCCATCTCTCGTCAAGATTTCAGACTTTCAGATCTGAAACATTTATTTTCGCATCAAAACTTATGCATATATACCATTATCAAGAGTATATAATGGGAGATATGCTATATAATCAGGAGTAAGATAATATAGAATCTATATTATCTTACTCCTGATATAATGGGAGTTCTCCCATATATACTCTTGCTTTATATATCCCCCCTCCCTCTTCTATCACACCCAAGGTGAGCTACAGTGTCATTGATACTTTCATATAAATATCCTAAAGATCTATATCGTAGGGAATTCATTTCAGGTTTAATTGCAAATTCGGGATGATTAGTTGATGTAAATTAATGTAGTTCTCTGATGGGCCAATAGCATGTAAACGTGAAACTCGGAAACGCTCGAGCATCCTTGTAAATTTCACGTGAACATTCATGCTCATAATCCCGTTCACTTTTCATTACAGAGGCGAGGACGGAATTCATGAGTTCTGCGAGATCAAGACCGTAAGTAATATGCCGAGCTTGATGTTTTCAGGAGAAATGAAAGATAATGACGGAATTTTATCCTTATCATCTCCTACTGTATTTCTATCGATTCCTCGAAACCTAGTGAGATGTTATTAAATTACCGTATGCCGTAAACTCCACCCACTACCGTCAGTTGATCACACGCTAGGACAACTGAGAGGAGGGAAAGTTTTCTCCAAACTGGACGCCAACTCTGGTTTCTGGCAAGTCGACCTTGATGAGGAGTCACAGTTACTCACAACTTTCATGACTCCATTCGGACGTTTTGCCTTCAGACGACTTCCCTTTGGTATTTCTTCCGCTCCCAGGGTTCTGCCCAGGATTTTTTAGTGCCGGGCGCATCCAGTTGCGACGATGCAAGCGCCGTAGGCGCGAAGCCAATCTAGGGGTTCGAAAATTTTTGATTTTGGATAGTCTGAAACTCAATTTACTGCATTCTGAGCAATAAAAAGCTCATATATCACTTTTTTCTTCTTTTCTTTTTTATATTAAAAATTAGTGCGGGCGGAGATATATAGTGCCGGGCGGCAACCGCGAGTGCCGGGCACACCCGCCCACCGCCGCCCACCGTGGGCAGAACCCTGCGCTCCTGAGTACTTTCAAAAGAGAATGCAGAAGATTTTAGAAGGATTAGATGGTATCGTCTGTGAGATGGACGACATACTCGTTTTGGGGGGAAACCAGGACGAACATGACAGGAGACTGTTAGCAGTCTTACGTCGACAAGAAAAAGCAGGTATAATGCTAAACATCGAGAAATGCGTCTTCTCCGTCTGCTCAGTGAAATTCGTCGGTCACCTCGTTGGTGAAAATGGGATCAGCACCAACCCGCTCAAGGTTAATGCTATTGCGGAGATGGAACGACCTACTAACATTAGCGAACTGAGACGATTTCTTGGCATGGCAAACCAGCTTTCTAAATTCACACTGGATCTGGCTGAGACGACCAAACTTCTCAGAGATCTTCTCGCGAAAGATAACGCGTGGCTTTGGTCTGATGCTCAAGACCAAGCTTTCGAAAGAGTGAAATCGATACTGAGCTCAACCCCAGTACTTGCAATGATCCACGATCTGAAACATTGCTTTTGCCAGATGCATCATCGTACGGACCGGGAGCAATCCTGGCTCAGAAACAAACTGATGGACACTGGAGACTGGTCGCGTTTGCGAGAGCAATGTCCGACACTGAACAGCAATATGCGCAAATAGAGAAAGAAGCTTTGGCCATAACGTGGGCATGTGAACGCTTCAACAACTATTTGCTTGGACTTCACTTCCATATTAAAACGGATCATAAGCTTCTGGGACCTCTGCTGGAGACCAAGAAACTGGAGGACTTACCCCCTAGAGTTTAGCGCTTCCGCCTCAGATTAATGAGATACTGGTACTCTATTTCACACGTACCTAGCAAGAACATAACCACAGCTGATACCTTGTCACGAGTTCCTGTGAAGTCGGCAACCGACTGGCACGACCAGCACTGCAGGCATGAGGACAGCCAGACTTACGTGCAACGCTGTATACGATGGGATTCAGCGTCTGATTTATGGCCTCGATCACAAATTCGGAATTTGTAGTCTTAACGAGATCGCATATGTCAGGCCTAATTACACGATACCTCCAGTACTAAAGCTGGCCAGCAACGGATCAAACTTGGGCAGCCGCGTGAACCCTATTGGTTCTGTAAGAGGTGACTGAGCGTTCAACCACGAAACTACTCCTCAGAGGGAGTAGATCGTTATTCCAAGCATTCGCGCCGACTTCTTGGGAGAATCTCCGAGGGTACATTTGAGCATATTCAAAATGTCGTGAGCGTGCTAAAACCTGCAGTCTGGTGGCCCAGACTTCAGCAGTCAAATCAATAATCTGGTTAAGAGCGGTGACGCATTGCATCAGGAAGCAGAAAGAGTCGCGCAGAACACTCGTCACGGACCGACTGTCTCGAAACGTCCATGGCAGCCGAGTCGCTACGACTTATCTTGAGGAAAGGATCGTTCCGTTCCTCGTGCGTGTGCGACTACTATTTGCGCTAATGTTGAGTTGCAAGCCTCTTTTCCCACCTCATCCGCAGCTTACAATTAAGTCGATAAAGTCATATTCGCACGTCAACGTATACCCGAAACCGTATTCTCTGATTAACGGACCACAGTCTGCATTGCAAGGAATTTCAGCAATTCGCGAAGGACCTATGACTTTGCGCATGTTCTACGCAGCTTCGCGTGTATCCCCAAACAAATGTGGCCGCAGACGAGCGCGCGGTACAGACTGTCATAACAGATGTTGGGAGAAGACCTGACGACCGATCGTATCGTGCCTTACTCGCATACCGTGCTACGCTCTCTGGAAGAATGGCATACTCATGGCTGAGTTACTCTTATGGCAGGAGGATACGCACACCGTGCACGATCATACGAAGGAAACTGGAACCGCATACTTCGCCGACTCTGCTAAGCTTCGCGTGACCTGAGAACAAGGTCAGAGAACCATCAGAGATTCAGAACTAACGAATGCTCGCCATCATTGCAGTAGAACGTGACGTTTGCTGGCCAGAAGATGAGGTGTATGTGAGCTAGAGAGAACACACCTGGAACTGTTGTTCGTGCCACTTGAGACACCGCGCTCATATATCGGTCGAGACCCCTACAGGGAATCCGGCAGAAACCGTTTTCCGGAACTAGCATCGCGACCCGAGAGTGTGGATCAGTCAGCAGCAGAGACCACAGGACACTCCGAAACCCACCGCGGAAATTGCTACTTCCAGCAGAATTGTCATGCCCGCTATATTACTGCAACTATTGTACGCGTTCCGGTAGACATGTAAACCGCGCAAGTAAATTAGATTTGTAATTACGAGGCCGACATAGCTGATAAGAATTTTGAGATCTTTTGACTGACCGTAGCGCCGATTAAAGACACTATCACCTAATTTAAATGGGCTTTGTTTAGTTTGATACGTGATTCAGATTTTAGTCTTAGATTCAAGTGTCATCATTCATAGTTCAATGTCACAGTTAGTTTAAAACTTAAAGAACACTCGCTCGAAGGAGATGTAATATTAATAATGGATAGCCGATCTAAGCATAGCTCTTGGAACTATTAGCCCTCGTTCTGATATTAGGACGGAATTCCATCATGGCTGTCTGCTGAGTATTTCAATAATAAATCTGATGTTATTTGACTTATGCTTTACTCATAGTCGTTCCTGTACAACATAACACTCACATATAATGAGTACTGGAGATGCACTGCGTGGTTACACAGCCGGTGCTGGGATAAGTCTATGAACGTCAAGGTCAGCATGCATGCGTGTGTATATGGGGGGCAGCTTTTTATGCTTTTTCTGTGAATCGCAAAGGTTTAGCTGCAGCGAAGCCAAAATTCCCATTCAAAGAAGTTTTATCATGCCACTTATTTTAACAACACGTCTGGTGGATAAAGAAGGACACATGCACCACATGGAATTGCCATGTGAGAAAGGCACAGGGGGCCAAACTAGGTAATTAAGGCACAGAGTGGGTTCATTGTACAAAATTTTTAGGGGACCAACATGTACGTTCTGCTGGCGAAGTTTTGACCCATGTATCGATTATATATGTGATAGATTTATGTTACTTATATGTTTGCATTAAACAGGCAGATGTTGACAAGGCAGTGGCTGCCCGCTAAGAAGCCGGGGAGCTGGGATCGCCATGGCGACGCGATGGTACGCTTCAGCACGTGTCACTTGCTCAGCAAGTTGGCAGATCTGATAGAGAGGGACATGGTTTATCTGGCTGTGAGTCTCCTGTGCTGGTATGCTGCCAGTCCATTTGCACATTTATAGCAAGGCCTCCTACTCGCTCCTAGTGGCCATCCACTTAAGCTTCCTGCATGCTCGTGTATAAATGAGACATACGGCCTGGGAATGAGTGTCAATTATGTGTACTGAGGTATATAGCCGTGGTTCAAAAATGTTTAGTTAATTTCCATGCATAAGAGCGATGAAGGTATCACTGATTGCTAATTGCAGTCGATTACCCATGTCGTGTCGATTACCCATGTCGTGTCGATTACGCATGTCGTGTCGATTACCCATGTCGTGTCGATTACGCATGTCGTGTCGATTACCCATGTCGTGTCGATTACCCATGTCGTGTTGATTACTCATGTCGTGTCGATTACCCATGTCGCTGTCGTTTCATGTTGTGTCGATTACCCATGTTGTGTCGATTACGATATGTCGTGTCGATTACGCATGTCGTGTCGATTTACGCATTGGTCGTGTCGCATTACGCATGTCGTGTCGATTACCCATTCGTGTCGATTACCCATGTCGTGTCGATTACCCATGTCGTGTCGATTACCATGTCGTGTCGCATTACCCATGTCGTGTCGTTACCTGTCGTGTCGATTATGCATGTACGTAAGCGGGCCCAAGATGCAGATAAACTCAGTTTTTGAGCCTCAATATACAGGAAGCTATGAGAATACAGCACGACTGTGTTGATATTGTCAAATGTACAGACAGCTATAATTTAAGGCCTGCCGATAGCATGACAGACCTATGCCTAGGTAAAACCCTAATATATATATATATATATATATATATATATTGTGTATATATGTAACGTTTGAGCAGTCACGGCCTCGTGCGCCACAGGTTCGATCGTAGATTTACACGCAGACACAAGCAGGTACCGAAGACAACCAGCGCAAGTTGAGTGTTCAAACCGAGAACGCCGGTGATTTATTGGCCCGCCGACCACGGTGGCCATAAATAATAAATACACAAACTTGGGCTGCATGCCCAGAAACAGGAAACAGTAGTCACATGCCCTTCCTGCCACGCCCCTCCTTAGCGGAGCCCTCCGCTGCTGCCATGCGTGCCACCTTCGCTTGCCCCGGAAATGGTCTGGGTCCGGAATTGTAACGCCCTTCAACGGCAGCAGATATCCCGCACCCGCATGCTTGAGGGCCGTAGGAGGGTCAGCCGTCGTCGCCCAGGCGCTAGGCACCGCAGATGGGTGCTTCCTCCGCACCTGGTGGACCCTGCTCAGGTGCTGGATCATCCTGTAGACAAGGCCCACCGACGTCCGGAATCGGCAGTCCTTTACCGGACAAGCATGAGTGTTCCCGGTTCGGCAGTGGAACTCTCGTTTGTGCTCTCCCGCATGGTATGTCGGCAGCAAGCACGCTCCGCACCACGACGAGCAGGCCGTTGGTACCAGTGAGGCGTTGACTGGCACCCCGCTGACCAAAGCTCGGCCTGGGCACAACCCTCTAGCGCTGGCCGACGGAGACGGCGTCACACGTCGTATAATACTAGGATGACCCCGCGAGAGGCCCCTTTTCGGGGAAGACTCTCCGATGAATGAAGCAGTCCCTCCACGGCGGTGCCAGAGAATGCAGGACCTGCCCTGGGCTCCGAGAGTTCTATTTCCAGCCGGTAGACAACCGGTGAGCCTACCCATGGCCCTGTTTCCATGCATCGAACGTCTAGCTGCAGCACTGAATCGAGGAGATTTTCTGAGTGCCTGTCGCGGGTGAGCACCGGCCAAGCTTATATGGGTTGGGAGAATGAAGCCACGCGACTCATCTCTCCACTTCCGGCGAGAGCACTCAGCAGGTGAATCACCTTTCCGATCTTTGCCAAGCCACATCGTTAAGACATAGAAGCCACAATGGTAGCAACCAATTCCACGCCAGGGCATTTCTTTTTAAGGGGCGGCCATAGCTCCGGAGAAACACTCCCGCGAGCCTAGCCTGAACCCCCTTAAAAACATGCCTGCTCCGAGTACCTATGCATGGAGGTGCCACGTGGTCTCGGAGCGTGTGTTTCACGTTACCACCGTTCACTGTTGATGCAATGAATCACTACCATGCGCTAATTGCCACGTGGGAGGTTAGTGATCACTCTCACCCTTGCCACGAACAAACCAATACGCTGGCAATGGGGGTGTCCGGGTTTTAAAAGTCTATCCAAGAGCGCTTACTCACACGGAAGGGGCGCCACTGCTTTGACTCGGACAGAGGTAAGGTAGTACTTCGCCTGAATCCCCTTACGGAACAACCTTCGTACCTGTCGGACTGCGTCAGGCCCACCATTACCCGATATACCGGCGGAGAGGTGTGATCCTTACCCATGCCTGAGTTTAATCGGTCTCATGTGCGGAAAGCATTACGTCGGAATAACCGTCTTACAGTGTCCCTAGGATTGACACACAAGGCTACCTGACCGACTCGTCCGTGGAGTGCAACTTGTGTGGATGAGAATTGCCTTACGTGCCTGTTCTCGGGGTTACTGTCCGTAACCAGCCGAGGCTAAGGAAAGGGTAACGCCCTTCCTTTTCCAGCAATCGGCCAATTCGCTCTTGATGCCCGGCCTGACACCACGCCCCGTGCTCACTCAGGAAAAACGAAATGACGTGGACTACACGCCATACGCTTCCCTGCAGGACGTTTCGGTGCAGTGGCAGCGGACGTACGCTCAGCCACTGCAACACTAAGGGTCCTGACAGCCCCTGCAACCACAGCCGGGTGCCGCTGCGTGGCACCAGCCGCACGCCTGCCTACTGGCCCGGACCTGGTAACGAGTGGCATTTGCTTAGAGCACAAGCCAACACGACCCTGCCGGAAGTAAAGTTACTGCTGTCTGGAATCCGCCAGCACCTGGGCTGTCTTCCTGCTCGCTCTTTGTGTGAATCCTGGTCACGGCACCACTGTAACTTTTGAGCCAGTCACGGCCTCGTGCGCCACAGGTTCGATCGTAGATTCACACGCAGACGCGAGCAGGTACCGAAGACAACAGCGCCAAGTTAAGTGTTCAAACCGGGAACGCTGGTGCTTTTATTGGCCTGCTGACCAACAGGCCGGTGGCCATAAATACTACACAAACTTGGGCTGCATGCCCAGAAACAGAAACAGTAGTCACACAGTAACAAGCAATGCGACTCGAAGAATCAGCATGCCTGCGTGCAGAAACGTTCAAGCCGTCAGTAAGCACCGGGCAGAGGGTGAGTCCAGGAGTGAAAAAGCGTGATCGTTTACCTTACCACTCGCTGGTCCTCGCGTTTTGTATCTCGGAGCACCTGGAGAGAAACACCAGTGCCCACCTCTACTGCGAGAAACAGCAGCTTATATACTAATAGTTGTCACGTGGTTATGCCACGTAATCATCAAACAAGATACAGGGATTCACGTCGCGTGACGTAGTCATGTGGTTATGCCACGTAATCATCAAACAAGATACAGGGATTCACGTCGCGTGACGTAGGTGAAACCTTACATCCAAATCCCGTTGGGGCGCGGGTCACGTGATTCTGGTGACCCTTGACCGCTACATATATATATATATATATAATATGTACATTACTGTGGGCACAAGCACGCAAACACCATGCTAATTTTGTCATGTTGGTATGCACTTGAATATTTACAGTCACTAGAGACCCTGGACAATGGAAAGCCGTACAAATATTCGTACAATGTTGATTATCCTATCGCTGTCAGTATCTGCAGACACTATGCAGGATGGCCAGATAAGATCGTGGGCAAGACCATTCCCATAGGTAAGTGCTTGTGTAGGGATGATTTCACTAATTGATTTATTATATTCATCTAGCCATCTATCCATCCATCCATTCATCCATCAATCCATACATCCATCAATCCATCCATCCATCTATATATCCGTTCATCAACCCATCCATCCGTCTATTCATCCATCCATCCGTCCATCTGCTTGTCGATTTATTCACCCATCTATCCATCCGTCCGTCCGTCCATGCATCCATCCATCCTTCCATGCGTGTGTGTATTTCATTACAACCTCGATCTATCTGTATTACAGAGGGTGATTTCTTCTGCTTCACTCGTGTTGAGCCCGTAGGGGTCGTTGGAGCAATCACACCTGTGAGTACCTGTGTATATATGCGTGCAAGGTCACAGCTTTCCAACTCTATAAAAGTTTATGGATATGGTTATCCCGGTCATGTTGATAGACTGATCCTTGGGTCATGTTACAATTTACATTACACGTGCTGCAGATGCGATTGCTGTAAGAAATCTATTTCACCATGTCAGTAAACCGCTGTTAGATAACTTAGTATGTCAACGATGGAACGTCGTAGGTGGCGCCAGCGTACGACAATACTAAGATGTATTCTGTCCGTTCTAAAAACCGCATGCCATTCTATGCTATGTCCCCTGAAAAATAATTATTGAAAACTAACAAGAGGGGCGAATTACGTAGAATCTTTCACTGTTGTAGTGTGTGTTAGTCATGCCAGATGTCGCTAGTGTCGACTTGTCTCTACTTGCAGTGGAACTTCCCTGGCATGATCGCTTGCCAGAAGATCCTTCCTGCTCTCGCCGCCGGATGCACACTTGTTTTGAAGCCAGCCGAGCAGACGCCTCTCACCACGCTTTACATCGCCGCGCTGTGCAAGGAGGTACAAACCCGTGCATGCTCGTTTGTTTCCGCGCACAGTTGCCAGTTTGATGATCGCACGTGATGTGTTATTACGCATCTATTCGACAATCACACATCTATTCAACAATCACGCACCTATTCAACAATCACGCATCTATTCAACAATCGTGCATCTATTCGACAATCACGCATCTATTCAACAATCGTGCATCTATTCGACAATCACGTATCTATTCAACAATCAGGCATCTATTCGACAATCGTACATCTATTTAACAATCACGCATCTATTCAACAATCACACATCTATTCAACAATCATGCATCTATTCAACAATCACGCATCTATTCAACAATCACGCATCTATTCAACAATCGTGCATCTATTTGACAATCGCGTATCTATTCAACAATCACGTATCTCTTCAACAATCACGTATCTATTCAACAATCACGCATCTATTAGACAATTGCGCATCTATTCGACAATCGTGCATCTATTCAACAATCACACATCTATTCAACAATCACGCATCTATTCGACAATAGTGCATCTATTCAACAATCGCACATCTATTCAACAATCACGCATCTATTCAACAATCACGTATCTATCCAACAATCACACATCTATTCGACGATGGGACATATCTATTCGACGATCAGGCATTTATTTATGGCGTAGCGATGGTAGGACGGGGTTCTCTCGCACGTGTGCGGGTGCTGGATTGTTATATTGTCTGTCACCACCACCACCACCGTGTATATTGCAGGCGGGCATCCCTGCGGGCGTGGTCAACGTGGTGCCGGGCTACGGACCGACCGCTGGTGCCGCCCTCACCGAACACATGGACGTCAACAAGATCTCGTTTACGGGCTCAACTGGGGTGAGTTTATTAGAGGGGTAGGGATCGTCCAAGGTGAGTTCACAGGCTCGATTAAAGTGAGTTCCCGGGAGTCGACCGAGGTGAGTTCACAAGAGGGGGGTTCGACGGAGGTGAATTTTTGAGGGTCGACCCAGGTGAGTTCATAAGATGGGTAGTGGTCGACCAAGGTAAATCCAAGGCAAGAAATCAAAAGTGATGATGAGAAAGACGATGACAAAAATGGTGACCTCATGTATGTCTGTTTGCAGGTGGGGAAGCAGATCCAGTGCGCCTCGGGAAAGACGAACCTGAAGAGAGTTTCGCTGGAGCTGGGAGGCAAGAGTCCGAGCATCGTGTTTGCTGACGCCGACCGTGAGTGTTAGCTAGACCTCGAAACCCAAGACCTAAACACTAAAGATAAAATCTTACACCTTTCACATCTCGAAACCAGCTTTCTAAATTCACACTGGATCTGGCTGAGACGACCAAACTTCTCAGAGATCTTCTCGCGAAAGATAACGCGTGGCTTTGGTCTGATGCTCAAGACCAAGCTTTCGAGAGAGTGAAATCGATACTGAGCTCAACCCCAGTACTTGCAATGTATGATCCACGATTCGAAACATTGCTTTCGTCAGATGCATCATCGTACGGACCGGGAGCAATCCTGGCTCAGAAACAAACTGATGGACACTGGAGACCGGTCGCGTTTGCATCAAGAGCAATGTCCGATACTGAACAGCAATATGCGCAAATAGAGAAGGAAGCTTTAGCCATAACGTGGGCATGTGAACGCTTTAACAACTATTTGCTTGGACTTTACTTCCATATCGAAACGGATCATAAGCTTCTGGGACCTCTGCTGTGGATCAAGAAACTGGAGGACTTACCCCCTAGAGTTTAGCGCTTCCGCCTCAGATTAATGAGATACTGGTACTCTATTTCGCACGTACCTGGCAAGAACATAACCACAGCTGATACCTTGTCACGAGCTCCGGTGAAGTCGGCAACCCGACTGGACGACCAAGCACTGCAGGATGAGACAGCAGCTTACGTCAACGCTGTATACGAGGGAATTCCAGCGTCTGCATTATGCCTCGATCAAATTCGTGAATGTCAGTCTAACGAGATCGCATATGTCAGCTAATTACACGATACCTCAGTACTAAGTGGCCAGAACGGATCAAACTGGGCAGCCGCGTGAAACCCTATTGGTTTGTAAGAGGTGAACTGAGCGTTCAACACGGACTACTCATCAGAGGGAGTAGACTCGTTATTCCCAAAGCAATGCGCGCCGAACTTCTGCGGAGAATCCTCGAGGGTCATTTGAGCATATCAAAATGTCGTGAGCGTGCTAAAACCTCAATCTGGTGGCCCAGACTTAGCAGTCAAATCAATGATCTTGTTAAGAGCGGTGACGCATGCATCAGGAAGCAGAAAGATCGCGCAGAACCACTCGTCACGACCGACTGTCCGAAACGTCCATGGCAGCGAGTCGCTACAGACTTATTTGAATGGAAAGGATCGTCGTTCCTCGTGCGTGTGGACTACTATTTGCGCTATGTTGAGTTGGCAAAGCTCTTTTCCACCTCATCCGCAGCTACAATTAAGTCGATAAAGTCCATATTCGCACGTCACGGTATACCCGAAACCGTATTCTCTGATAACGGACCACAGTCTGCATTGCAAGAATTTCAGCAATTCGCGAAGGACTATGACTTTGCGCATGTTACTAGCAGTTCGCGTTATCCCCAATCAAATGTGGCCGCAGAGAGGGCCGTACAGACTGTCAAACAGATGTTGGAGAAAGCTGACGACGATCCGTATCGTGCCTTACTCGCATACCGTGCTACCTCTCTGGAGAATGGATACTCACTGGCTGAGTTACTCTTTGGCAGGAGGATACGCACAACCGTGCCGATCATACCGAAGAAACTGGAACCGCAACTTCCCGACTCTGCTAAGCTTCGCGTGAGAGAACAAGATCAGAGGAACCATCAGAGACAGAACTACAATGCTCGCCATCATGCAGTAGAACGTGACGTCTTGTGGCCAGAAGATGAGGTGTATGTGAGTAGAGAGAACACACCTGGAACTGTTGTTCGTGCCACTGAGACACCGCGGTCATATATCGTCGAGACCCCTACAGGGGAGATCCGGAGAAACCGTCGTGAACTAGCATCGCGACCCGAGAGTGTGGACAGTACCAGCAGCAGAGACCAGGACACTCCGAAACCCACC
>NW_014578691.1:42061-53237 GCF_000485595.1 Priapulus caudatus
TCGATGGTTAATACTTGTCCGCTGTCAGAAATACAAATATGTATGATATCAGTCAGGTTTACAATGTCATAACTTTTGGAGTTAAGTGTCATGCTATAGCAGTCAAGTTTTAAGTTAACGATGTCACAATTATTAACATTGTTTCTGGCATTGGACTCCAGGTTCCGTTTATCATAAATCAGTAGTAAGGTTGTTGTCACTGCTGGCCTCTCGTTCTTCAACACGGATCAGTGCTGCACGGCGGCGCCCCCTCGTGTGTGTGTAATTGGTGCCTCATCGTGTGATCATCGTTGTGAATCGTTGCAGTCGATGAGGCGGTGCTGGTGTCACACAACAACCTGTTCTTCAACATGGGTCAGTGCTGCACGGCTGCCTCGCGCACATACGTGCAGGACAGCATATACGACGAGTTTGTACGGCGCAGCGTTGCTCTCGCGAAGAAACGCACCATCGGCGACCCCTTTTGCGGCGACGTCGAAAACGGTCCACAGGTAGGGGGCGCTGCGATAACGGAATATTGCAATCTTAGGTGGAGCACCTGGGAGCGCTATGATCACAGTGATAATCATATAAATTTTATATGGTTCTACTCCATTTCATTTCTTTTTTACCATTAACCGCAGAGGAAAGAAGAGAATTTTAATAAGGAATAATGGAAACAGAAAAAAACTAAAATGTACTGGGTCCTTAGAAGAGGAAACGTGGCATAAAAGCAGGGCGAGCAGCTTATGATCGAGTGTGTATACATGTATGATACTGATGTTGTATTTAAGAACGTATGTTCCTCTCCTTTGTTTAGATCAACAGGGCTCAGTTCGATAAGGTGCTGGAACTGATCGAGAGCGGCAAGAAGCAGGGAGCGAAGATGGAGTGTGGAGGCAGTCGCCACGGCAACAAGGGCTACTTCATCCAGAGCACTGTCTTCTCCAACGTCACCGACGATATGAGGATTTCGAAGGAGGAGGTGCGTGATCGGTGACGGGACGTGTGGGTCTACATACAGGTTTCACTGTATAACGGCTACAACTGCTATTAATTGAATGAGAACGCTCCAAAACGCAACATAATTTTGTTGCTCTATAATTTTGTTTGTTTACGTCTCGTAAAAACACGAATGGCGCGGCGTTGCATCGCTTGCTAACGTGGCGCCACCTGGTGCTTGCAGATCTTCGGACCCGTGCAGCAGATCATCAAGTTTAATTCGATCGACGAGGTGATCAAACGAGCGAACAACACGACGTATGGGCTCGCCGGAGCGGTGTTCACGAAGGACATCGACAAGGCTTTGACCCTCGCCCAGAGCGTGCAGAGCGGAACATTCTGGTAGGTTCCGTCATTGTTAGGTTCCTGTTGTTCTCACGCTGTGCTGTTAGTTTATATTCTGCCATCATTGTTTAAACCACAATGTTCCAAGTTTAGTTGCGGTTTGGAATTGAATCCTCGCACATGCGTTGTTCTTGTGCTGTGATGTTCGAAATATATTTACTTTATTATCTTTATTTATTTATTTATATTTAATAATTTAGATATTATTATTTTTGTAATTCATATTGTTTTATGTTTTATGCAAGACGTCTGCCCCATTAGAACTATATATTAGCAGCACGCTAGGCAGCATGTCCCGTGTACTTGTAGTGGCTGTATATGCAGTGTCGATAGTTGAATAAAAAATTTATCTGCAGTTGCAAGTCTTCCCTTGTCAGTGCACACGTTTGCATATTATTCACCAAGATTTTGCTACCTACGTGTCTGGTAATCCCAGACTGATGCTCGACATACGGCGTATAACTTACTACTACTTAATGTGTGTTCTTGTAGGGTGAACTGCTACAACGTCGGCAGTCCTGCAAGTCCATTCGGTGGATTCAAGATGTCCGGAATTGGACGTGAAGGGTACGACACATAATCAAAACACAGTTATTTTTTAGCTCGCCTTGACATCGTCAAGATGAGCTATTGCCATGGGGTGTCGTCCGTTGTACGTCCGTTCGTCCGTCCGTCCGTCCGTCCGTCCGTCCGTCCGTCCGTCCGTCCGTCCGTCCGTCCGTCCGTCCGTCAACATTTGGCTACGGTCAACGATAACTCAAGAACCGTTTGACCCACATGTTTCAAATTGCATATAATTGTTACTCCTATGGGAAAGGTTTGAACGTCCTATTTTGGAGCACGTCAGTCGACCTACTTTCGAGCCACATCCACTTTTTGGCAAAAATGGAAATGGCCATAAGTCAGTTAAGGTTCAACGGATTTTGCTCATTTCTGGTATGTGAATGAATAAGGACTAACCCCAAAACATGTCACACCGGTTTTGATTTTTTTTTCATTATGCAAATTAGGTAGATTTGGGCAATTTTACTATGCATTTTAGTGTCTGCCTACGGTCAACGATAACTCAAGAACCGTTTGACCCACATGTTTCAAATTGCATACAGTTGTTACTCCTATGGGCGAGAGATTTGGACGTCCTATTTTGGACCACGCACGCACGCACGCAGACCTGTACATGCACACGCACCTACGCACGCTACGCCGAATAAGCGTCACTATGACATGCATTTCAATGAAATCATGGCCGTATCACAACAGTATAAGAACACAAACAATTTTATGATGTCTGGAAATCATTATAGTTCAACTGTTATCATGAACATTGCTATACACCTAGCTATGATGACGACAATAACATTAACAATCATTATAGAACCGTCACAACCATTCATTGACCTTCCACACTGCCACAGTTCATTGAATATCACAAACGCAATACATACTACGAAGCAATGCTTCGACAACAACATACAATGGTCTACGGTAAGAAACATCGCACTTCCATTTTTTCATAACTTTTCATATTGCCACAATTAACATTGCAATATGCACAAATTACATGTTTTCCTCATAAACCATGATATATGCAAAAAACATAAATCACTGCTTATAAATATTCTACTTACTTTTATGTTGAACAACAAATTATGAAGAACTTATAGTCAAAACGCCTAACACCACACGGACATGGATGACCGCAAAATGAAAAGCTTCGCTCTCACCTCTCCCCATCTCTACCATTTCCATCTAATCCCCAGTTCCTCCCACGTCCCAAATCCCTGCCCTCTGTTTGCCCGGTAAAATTCTCGACTGTTCGCTGGCAGCTATGGATCCGTGCGCCGGCCTATGCATTCGGTGCACGGATCCATAGCTGCCAGCGCTCCATACTTTCGTACGACGTTCCCGCGGCCGCGTGCGCCTACCCGCGGAACTGCGTGCAAGATCCGCGCTCAGCGGTTAGGATCAACACATCCTGTCAGGAACACTTCTCTCGTATCCCGTCTCATCTGGATTCATTTGATTTTGTTAAATTTTGGTATATGAATGTGTAAGGCTAGCCCCAAAACTTGCTACTCCTATGGGAGAGATATGACAACGTGATATTACGTTTATTTCGTCTAACTGGTTAACAACTCTACAATCATACCTATATACGTGTAATATTGTGTTTTAGATTCTTTGTTACAGAAATTTGACTGGAATATTTTATTGTTTTTATTTGCGCGATATTCGAAAACCAAAATGGCGATCATTTAGGCGTAGCGCCATCTCTCGTCAAGATTTCAGACTTTCAGATCTGAAACATTTATTTTCGCATCAAAACTTATGCATATATATCATAGCCCGCCATCTATCGGAATTTTATTACACTAGTTTGAAGTGTTGTTTTTTGGGGTTAGAAATGAACGTATGTATAGGACGTCTTGCTATGCACAAATGAATTAATAAGCAGAACACCAGACACCAGATGAGCCCTGTCGCTCTGCGGCACTTGTTTATTTATTTATATTTTTATATATTTTATGTTTTAATGTTATCCAAGACAGCTGCACATTAGAACTATATATTAGCAGCATGCGGGGCAGCATGTCCCGTGTACTTGTAGCAGCTGTATATGGAGTGTCGATAGTTGAATAAAAATTTCATCTGCAGTTGCAAGTCTTCCCTTGTCAGTGCACACGTTTGCATATTATTCACCAAGATTTCGCTACCTACGTGTCTGGTAATCCCAGACTGATGCTCGACATGCGTGCGTATAACTTAACTACTACTTAATGTGTGTTCTTGTAGGGTGAACTGCTACAACGTCGGCAGTCCTGCAAGGCCATTCGGTGGATTCAAGATGTCCGGAATCGGGCGTGAAGGGTACGACACATAATCAAAACACAGTTATTTTTTAGCTCGCCTTCACATCGTCAAGATGAGCTATTGCCATGGGGTGTCGTCCGTCGTACGTCTGTTCGTCCGTCCGTCAACATTTGGCTACGGTCAATGATAACTCAAGAACCGTTTGACCCACATGTTTCAAATTGCATATAATTGTTACTCCTATGGGAGAGGGTTGAACGTCCTATTTTGGAGCACGCCAGTCGACCTACTTTCGAGCCACATCCACTTTTTGGCAAAAATGGAAATGGCCATAAGTCAGTTCAGGTTCAACGGTTTTGCTCATTTCTGGTATGTGAATGAATGAGGACTAGCCCCAAAACATATCACACAGGTTTTTATTTTTTAATTATGCAAATTAGGTAGATTTGGGCAATTTCACTATGCATCTCAGTGTCTGCCTACGGTCAACGATAACTCAAGAACCGTATGACCCACATGTTTCAAATTGCATACAGTTGTTACTCCTATGGGAGAGATTTGAACGTCCTATTTTGTAGCACGCCAGTCGACCTACTTTCGAGCCACGCCCACTTTTTGGCAGAAATGAAAATGGCCATCTAGATTCATTCGATTTTGTTANTTGTATTATATAGTCAATGGCCGCGTGTGTGTGTTGTACGTGCGGGCTTGTTCTTGCTGCCAGCCAGTGGTAGTAACAGTAACACGCATCGTTCCCGCGGCCTGCGCGAGGTTTGCACGTCACATAGACACATCCGGCTGAGATGTACGTGTGCGGAAATACCCCCCGCGTTACGATAATCCGCGTTACGTACATTTCGCCGCGTACGTAGTTCGTCTGCTATGACCGGTCTACTCGCGATACGAAACGCGAATTCGTTCTTACGTGATTTATTAAAGGATTGAATATCTCGTCGTCCGTTTTCAAAAAAAAAGAGAGTCAAAAGTCAATTTTCTGTGTGATTCAAATTCGCGTTACGGACGTGCGTTCTGGAACGCGTTACTTTGTTAGCGTGTTACTACTCTATGTAAAATGGTTTGCATTAGTATTAGAGCGTTACTAGATTCTCCAGCGACGCCGCATCATAGAATCACATATCGACATCTCTTACGAGTTATTATTAAAAACGGATGTCAAAAAGATATGTAGACTCACTTTGTGCCGGGAGCTTTGAAACTAGGATGTTGAAAACCCAGAAAATATATAAAATGGATAGATAAATAGATGGGAATGTACACAGCTCAGAGCGCTAAGAGGGTTTTCTCATCACCCCATCAGTACATGAAGGACGCACAATAGCAAATGCTTTTAGTCGCACACGCCTGTATCGCCGTGCCAGCTCTGCTACATGGCACCTAGGAGATTGCGATCTATGCTGAGTCGCATGCAGTGTACAGGTACGGGCTAGGGCGTAGACCCCAGGCTATAGGTGTATCTATACAGATATGTGTGTTCGGTGCGCGGCCGACGACGCGCAGCGCCCCGTCGCGCTGCGTCACCATAGAATCACGCTCGTGGCTGGTCCTCACAGAGATCCAAGGCCGTGGCTGCGGTCACAAGCGAGTCACGCCGTGGGCCCGCTACGTCACCAGGGGCCACCTCAAGCTGCAGGCTGGCGCCCGTCACAGAGATCAGGTCGTGGCTGCGTCACGGGAATGCTTATAGCTCTATGCCTGCGATATGAGTAATCAAGAGCTAAAATTTAATAAATCATAATAAAAAAATATTAATAACTAGCTCTAATAAAGAGATTATTATTGGAAATCCCCCGATGTCATCAGCAACTGTAGCTCTTGCGATTCTCAGGGCTGTGATGATAGTGATGACAAAATCTACCCTATAGGCTATTTTATATCGTAGCATATTCGCGGAGAGATTTCTTTGCTTGTAACCCTTATATGTGTGCGCCCTCATAACATGTAGTGGAGAGTAGCCGCTTTTTCTTGGTCTAACAGCCGATCCTCACCCGATCGATTAGATGTGTCAATAGGCCCATGGTCTAACACCGCAATCTCACCCCCGGGATCCGATACATGCCTGTATAGCAGTGCTCGGGTCTAACATCCGATCCTCCACCCGATCCAATACATGCGTGCTAAGCGTCGTGCGTCTAACCACCGCATACTCACCCGGATGCATACCCATGGGATGTAATAGGACGTGGGTCTGAGACCACCGGATCTAAGATTACGATGCTTAAGCTAGCGCTGCGCTCTACACGAGTCATTCACGCGATCGAGTACCATTGTTCATAGCGTGCGTCTAACACCGATCTCACCCGCCATCATACCAATGTGATAATAGGCGTGATCTAACACCGCATCTCAGCCCGATCATACATGGTGTGCAATAAGCGTCGGCCGGCTCTTAACACCGACTCATCACGCGTGCCGAATCAATACATGGGTGACATAGCGTGGCTCTAACACCGATCTCACGCCGATCATACGAGCTGTTGTAATTAGAGTAGGTCTACACCCCCGAACTGACTCTAATTACGATGTTCGTAAGTACGCGTGGTCTGAACCCACCCCGAGTCTTCACCGATCATAGATGCTGCCTAAGGCTAGGGTGGCCTCAACCACCCGATCTCACGCCGGTCATCACTACATGGCGTAACAGCCGTGGTCTAACACCGATCTCACCCGATCATACATGTGTAATAGCGTGGTCTAACACCGATCTCACCCGATCATACATGTGTAATAGCGTGGTCTAACACCGATCTCACCCGATCATACATGTGTAATAGCGTGGTCTAACACCGATCTCACCTGATCCACGATAATCAGTCTTCGTTCTTTCGGATTTCCCGGATTCGTCCTTGCATGCGCATGATATCGCATATGTGTAGGAATTTAGTACGGCTGATTACCACCAGGTGGCTGACCGCTTTTACACTCAATGCACTTCAGATGTACTATTCGTATGTGTTTGTTTCTTTTTGGCTCCAATCAATTTGGAGAATAGGGCCGATTTCGCAACTGCATTGCTTTGGTTTTCGTAACAGGGTTTGTCTGGCACAGATCTCGCTGTGACGTGGGTGTGGTTGTTAACATGACAGCCCGACGCTATGTGTGTGTATGAGTCTGATTATCCGTTACTGTATACAATTATACATACATGTCAACCCCTTCGGATGCCCACCTGTATAACCTTGTGAAAAAATCCATAAAATCCATAAGAAATCCTTACGATCTACAAATCACAACAAAATGAGTTTAATATTAGCACTTTATTAACCGAGAGTCATCTCTGCAGTCTCTAGTCGTTATGACAATGAAAATTCGCTGGGTTCAAATGCAGCTCCTTATATGTTTATAATCCGTATGATTTTAGGTGTACGCCCGTAAGCAATTTAAATGGGTGAAAATCCGTAAAACTTACGGACATTCCGTATAGGTTGACATTTATGTATATAAATGTGCGTGAGTGCGGATGTGTGCGTGTGCGTGCGCATGTGCGTGCGTGTGTATAATGTAGGCATATTTCACAAGTGGTTTGACAACATGAAATCCCTCACTAGTAATTATAGGCCGCCCAGTTGTACCGAATTTCTCCCAGTATAATACTGTAGTTGTAAAGGGTAAGTAACAAATAAAACAAGTAAGAATAATATATCTTGTTTCCACGTAGTAAGTGCAGACCTGGATGCGATACTACTTAACCCTCACCATTCCTGCAATGCATCTATACGGGGGAACATGTGAGGTAATGTTAGCGCATTGCTATGTATTGATCTTCATTTCAGCATTACGCTGAATAACACGTTCTTACATATATCTTTCAATATTACGCACGGAACGGCCTGGACACGAAATCTAAATAACGCATTACCAGCCTTACAATTGGCTAAATTATAATAGCGAGGAATTTGTCAGAAAATTCAAGAAAATGGAAATGAAACGAAACGCTGTTTGTTTGTTATGAATATGTTCTTCTATGCGAAATTGTTTCTCGGCGCAGTACGCAATGCTACAGCACAGAACAGGTATGAGAGCAAGAAGTTGAAGAACAACTGAAGCTGATGAAACGACAGAATATCTGGATATCTTTACAACAACAGTTTTTTTAATAATAAATTAAACTTCTGATACATAGTTAAACCGTCAAACGTTGCATGTTCGTCAAAAAAGCTATACATAGTTGGGAGACTTATTACTCCATTCAGGTCATTTATCCAAGCGGCTCCAATCGCGTCATAACAGAAACACGGCCGGAGCATACGCTGCAATGGTTCGACATAGAGGAACCCTCGCAGCATTGTAGCGCCATCTATCGACTAATTCTACGAGTATTTGCGCGAGGCGCTCACAGGTTTCATCGCCACACAGTGATGCGCATAGAAAAAATAGCAGCCCTACTAACAAGCAGAAAAAGAGGACGGAAAATTAAGCGTATAAAATGTACGTATTCTACATTACTCAACACGTGATAGAGAGAACGAGGCAGCATAACTTATAATTATAATAAACGCCACACCCGATAACACTTTACATCATTATGCAAATAACTATCATGTCAATAAATTCAGCAAAAAACAACACTACCTTTGGCATCAACATTCATTACTATGATATAATATAATATTATATATACATGCACGTACGCAGCAGTAAAATACAATTTGTATTGTATACACATTATGCTAGCTTGCACGTTGTGTATGTGTGCATGCATGATTGTTGTTTGGCTTGTGCATCGTTTATGTAGAATTGTATGCATGTCTAGCGTATCCTGCTATTCAAGTGTGTATGTGCGTTTCGTTTAGCTTGCCATGTGCATTTATTTTCATGAAACTCGTAGGTAATGTATATGTGTGTGTGTGTGTGTGTGTGTGTGTGTGTGTGTGTGCGCGTGCGTGCGTGCGTGCGTGCGTGTGTGTAATTGTATTTGTGTTGTTGTATTATGCGTCGATATATGTACACATGCGATGAGTGGGCAAGAACATATCTATCGGCGGGTGAGAGAACGCCACCATGCAGGAGACAGGGGGTGGGTGGCACACATGATCTCTTCCCCTGCCCCTCCCCTCTCGGCCTCCTCTCTTCCCCGCCCATCCACCATCACCAGCGCCACCTGGCGGACAATAATGTCACGAGCTAGACGCATGTTGACAGCGATGCCACCCTGCGCGTAACACAGTCACGTGAGATAGCAAGCGCACGCAGCAGCGCACGCGCTCACAATATCTCACGCACTGCATCAACAGATGGCGCCACCGCTCGAGTGCGAGAGCGAGAGCTACGATCGGCAAGGCGGCGACACGAAGGTTCGCAACCAAGCGAACGGTGGTGCGGCACGCCGATCCCAATGCGGGTCGTTGCTGCGTCTGCTGGTTGCCGTGGAGATGCACCCAGACATGGCCAACGTCGCCGGAAAATCCCCTCCGCTGACGTCGACACCAGAGGGCGCCGGTGAGGAGCAGCGCTCGCCGAACATGAGCGGGAAAAAACTCAACCATTGCGACGGATCTACTCGCTCTGAAAGCGCGGTGCATCCTGGGATGCAAACGTTTGGATTGGACGGCAGAAATACACCAGGGGGCGCGGTCGATCGACCGTGCTTGCTACAGCCCCACTAGATGGCGTCACCGTCATACCCACATTCCATGCGGGTTCTGCGGCGTTGGCATGACGTTTGCGAGAGTCTGCGGGGCAAACGTCATCTTTCTCGCTGTTCCTTTTGCATTCGTGGGTGCCGGCTCACCTGCAAAGGTCAAACGCACGAGGTCAGAGGTCAGAGGTCAATTAGACGGGTGTAGTTAGTACCATCATAATGAGTAGTTACAACCTTTGTAAGTCACACGTGTATTACGCAATGTTTTACCTGACATTTAACTCGCACACAAAAATCCCGACATTTTAGACTTATGCCGTGACAACTATTTGCAATGTTTCTAGGAGCAGGTCCCCTCCTACCCTGGACATCAGCTGTACAGCAACAGCGTAATATTCAGCAGGGGCAGAGCAGTCGTGAGCAGGGTAGCAGACTTCAACGCTAATCTTACAGCTTCACCGTGGCAAATGAAAAGCTCATTTATTCGAGCAACAGGTAGTGCAGCTATGTTTTTTTGCCAAAGACTAACTCATATCTGATGAGATCTGCTTGAGACTGCCTTGCCCAACCAGAGGAAGACGGCCACTGAACTACATTGACTGCATTGCAAGGGATATCCAGCATGACATAGCGCACATGCAGACAATGATGATAGACAAATATTTATGGCATGGCATTGTGAACTATGTAATGACTTCGCTCCCAAATAATTGTGAATAGGGTAAGGTTTACACATCAATGTTCAACTCAGGAACATATATCTATCCGTTAAACCTGTGGGACGTGCTTTCACTATCCTTTAACCCAGGGAGTGTCTTCCTGATACCTTAACCAGCAGGGGCCGTATGACCTTAACTATCCCAGCAGGGGGCGTATGACTTTAACTATCCCAGCAGGGGGCGTATGACTTTAACTATCCCAGCAGGGGGCGTGTGACTTTAACTATCCCAGCAGGGGGCGTGTGACTTTAACTATCCCAGCAGGGGGCGTGTGACCTTAACTATCCCAGCAGGGGGCGTGTGACTTCAATATCCCAGCAGGGGGCGTGTGACTTCAACTATCCCAGCAGGAGGCATATGACTTTAACTATCCCAGCAGGGGGCGTATGACTTTAACTATCCCAGCAATAGGGGGCGTGTGTGTGACTTTCAGCTATCCAGCAGGAGGCGCTACGAACATGGTTCATACAGGAGGACTGAAATTTTTTCCAAGAACTTTTCAAGGACATTTTATCGGAAATTCAAGGACATTTCATCAAACATTTTATCGGAATTCATACACAGAACAAAACATACCTGGATTAATTTAATAATTCCATTCTTAATCACTGCATGCCACCTCTAAAACTTACCTGGATCACATTAATAAACCCTTCTAAACACTGTCACTAACCCGTCAGTAAATCAAGGTATGTTGTAGAATGATTTTACTGACTTACTG
>NW_014578691.1:56730-58027 GCF_000485595.1 Priapulus caudatus
TCGCACGTCGCCGCCTCGTTGCGCACGCACACCAGCACGGCCGACAGCTGGTCCTGTAGCTCCTGCTCTCTGCCGTCCCAGTAGTTCAACTCTGTAGGGCAACGCACGGGCAGACGTAACGTGAGTGCGCATACGTAACGTGAGTACATGTACGTAACGTGAGTACATGTACGTAACGTGAGCGCGCGTACGTAACGTGAGTACACGTACGCACAGGGGAGTATGGTTGTAGGGTAACGTTAGCACGTATGTGGGTATATAATTATGTATGATAGCGTAAAATAACAGTGCATATAGGTATATAGACATAATAGATTATAGTGCATATATATATGTTCACTAAACTGAAGTGCAGAAAATAAGCAGAACTGATGCGTGTCATCTCCCTCGACACATGAAGCATCACGATGTGTGTGTGACATCGTGACGCTGTGTGTGACATTGTGACAGTGCATGTGACAGCATGTGTGAAGCCGTGTGTGTGTGTGTGACATCGTGACGCTGCGTGTGACATTGTGACAGCACACGTGACAGCATGTGTGAAGCCGTGTGTGTGTGACATCGTGACGCTGCGTGTGACAGCATCAGAGCGAGCGCGTGCGTAGTACCTGTGTCGTAGTTGTTGAGCTGTGACGTCTGATCGGTTAGTCGCTCCTGCTGTAGATGCACGAGCTGGAGCACCTCGTCGTACCGCACACCCGCACGATCAACCACCTTCTCACGAAACTCACTCTCCCTGCTAGAGGGCGCCACCTCGGCAGGCGGCTGGCCGGGGCCGACGCGACCATCTGCGTATCGGTCGTCATCATCATCGGCGAGCGGCGGCGGCTGCGGCGGCGCGGGACCAGGGGAGTCTTCGCTGATGATGTTGAGTGCGGCCTTGAACGAGTCAGTGCGCTTCGGGCCGTGGTGTCGCACCTGAGCAGGTAATTCTCGTTAACGGCGGGAAGGCATGATACGAGCCAGTCGTTAGGGTGCGCTCGCACCTCGTTACTGTGAACTTAATATTACTTATTGTTTATTATAATACTGAGTAGCATATTTTGTTAATATTTTTTTATCTCTGTTATAATTATCGTTGTTATTTGTTGTTTACTTATAATAATTTGCTTGTTTCTTCGTGACACCACACTGCCTCGCTGCGCGTACCTGGTTGTAGGACACCAGCACACACGGTGACACCAGTACGCATGGTGACACCAGCACGCACGGTGACACCAGCACACACGGTGACACCAGCACACACGGTGACACCAGCACACACGGTGACACCAGCACGCACGGTGACACCAGCACA
>NW_014578691.1:59220-59691 GCF_000485595.1 Priapulus caudatus
CTCCTCCTCCTCCTCCTCCTCCTCCTGCTTCCCTCCTCCTCCTCCTCCTCCTCCTCCTCCTCCTCCTCCCTCGCCCCTACGTACCTGTGTCTCGGACTCCTCCTCCTCAGGTAGCAGTGTGGCACCGGTGTCGAGGGAGCGTGATCCTTGTAGGAAGGCGAGCCGGCGGGAGCGCGGCGACGAAGCACTCATAGACTCTGTATCACTGCTCACGTTAGTCTGATGTGCTGGCGTCCTCACCCACGGCAGGTCAGGCCTGTAGCAGCGATGGGGGAAGTATGTAGGAGGGTGTGTGTGTGTGTGTGTGTGTGTGTGTGTGTGTGTGTGTGTGTGCGTACGTGTGCGCGCATGTGCGTACGTACGTGCGTGCGTGCATGCAAGCGAGCGCGCGCATGCGTGATAATACGTGAGTACTTCTGATAAGTGACTACTTGATATATGGAGACAGGGTTCTCCAAGCTTTTTCATTAT
>NW_014578691.1:60409-61676 GCF_000485595.1 Priapulus caudatus
CTGTCCACACCTGTCCACACCTGCCCACACCTGTCCACACCTGTCCACATCTGTCCACACCTGTCCACACCTGACCACACCTGTCCACACCTGACCACACCTGTCCACACCTGTCCACACGTACCTGTAGCCGCCGCCGCCGCGCGTCGGCGCCTCGTGCGGCCACTTCTTCATCACATCCTTCGGCAGTGACCGTCGGAACGCCTGCTCCCGCGCGCCAACACCTCCCTGCACGACGTCCAGCCCGTGACCTCCGACCCCATGACCTCCGACCCCCCCGGCACGCAGCAGGTCGTACGCTCCTCCGTCCGGCACGTCCAGCGATCGACCTCGCGCGACCTCGCCCCGCGGCCCGCCTCCGCCGCCGCCGGCGTCCCCGCCCGTCAATGCGTCGCCACCCACGTTGCCATGGGCACCGCTAAACGTCGCCATCTTCCGCACGCCGCGCCCGCCGCCGCCGCCGCCGCCGCCGCCGCCGGAGTCTCCGTAGAAGTCAGGCATTGCGGAGAGGTATCCATGCTGGACGGACGGCGGGCGGCTCTGCGAGTCCGACTTGCGTAGGATGAACTGCACCTCCGCGGCGTACTCGCCCCACTTAGAGAGCGCGCGCGCGGGAGACTCCGCCGGCGACATCAGCTTCTCGTTGTCACGCCAACGCTCGACGAGCACGAAGCGACCGGTCTTCCCCGTCGCGTGCGCGAGGGCGACGACGACGTCTTGACATGTCGTCTGCTCGCTGACGCCACAGATGATGCGCTGAATGCCCTCCACCCACACCTTCAATTCCATCTTCAGCTGCAAAGATGCAAAGCAGGGGGGGGTCATTAATATATTATACTATATATATATACTTATTATTATAGCTTATAGCTTATATTCATGCTAGATTATGTCAAGGGCCTCTAATAGCTTTGTTATATTAATTATTAAAATGTTAAATTATTAAATTTAAGCAAATTATAAGCAAAGCAGGGAGTCATTATTATATTACTCATTCACGCACGCACGCACGCACGCACGCACGCACGCACGCACGCACGCACGCACGCACGCACGCACGCACGCACGCACGCACGCACGCACGCACGCACGCACGCACGCACGCACGCACGCACGCACGTAGGCATGCCATGCTGGTAAGCGTTGTCCGCTGATATTATACATCACCGTGATGATGAGTCATCACAGTACATCACACCAACTAGGTATCTCACGTCGCCCGCGGCCGTGCTCTATGCTTACACATATATATATATATATATATATA